>NW_023601543.1:4264699-4427799 GCF_014898055.3 Talpa occidentalis
CGTTCACCATATAAATCAGATCACAGGAGACCTGTTTAATCCACTTAAGTGTATTAAGCGTTTTGTGGGACTTTAGCACAACAGTTAGGAAAGTGAAAATATTATGCTATGCACAGCAGAGCGTCATGTATTCATCAAAGGGCATCTAACAGGGTGACCTTTCCTTTGGAATCCTCTTAACAGTTATTATTACACCATATTTAAAAGATTTATATAAGTTGAATTTCCTCTAAAATTGTCTAAAGTTCTGATTTGTTAATATCTCACATAGTTCTTGACTAAATTAAATAAAACTTCACAAATATGGTCTATGTCCAGCTGGAACATAAAAATAATTATGGAGCTTTGTTTCAAGGTGATAACAACATCTCTCTTGCAGGGTGGTGACGTCACAATGAGATAAGGTACTTCGTAAGCTGCTAAATGTTTCATGCGTGTTATTTCTTTAGTAAGGTAGTATTTTTTTTCACTGACTTTTTTTTTATTTTTTATTTTTTTAAAAAGATTTATTTATTTACTCATACAAGAGCTGGGGTACAGGCCAGAGATGTGGGGGGTAAGAGGATCCAGCAGAGACAGAGTGGGGAACAGAACAGGCAGACTGACTGAAACACACAGCAGTTGCTGAGGGGAGCAGCAGGTGAGTCAGGAGAGGTCTACCTCACCATGTGATTTCTCCTGGCCAGCTGGGGATCGAACTCGTGCTGCAGAGGCTGCAGATTTCTTCATAGTGCGGTGCTTAACCCCTTGCGCCACTAGGGAGGCCCTCCTAAGTATTTTTTTTTTTTTAGATTTATTTATTTGTTTGTTTATTTATACAAGCACTGGGTACAGTCAGAAGTGCGGGAGGGTGAGAGAATTCACCAGAGCCAGAGCGGGGAACAGAGCAGGCAGAGTGATGAAGTACACTGCTGAGGGAGCAGCGGGCGGCAGGAGAGGTCTGCGTGCCATGCGGGACCCTCCTCTGGTGGCCGGGGAGCAGCCGGGGGTCAAACCGGCACTGCAGAGGCTGCGGACAGCTTCGTAACCCAGCACTCAACCACTGCGCCACCAGGGAGTCCCCTAAGTGTTTTTTTACTTTTATTTTTTTTTAAGTTTACTGTGTTTTTATTTTTTTTAAATAATAAATTTTATTTTTATATTCCCCCATACAATTGCAAACCCCCCATTCTGACCCCAATCCCTCCCCTCCCGCACCCCACCCCTCAAAAAGTGTCTCTGGTTCATAGTTTTTTGTTGATTTTGATTTTCACTTTCTTATAGTTATTCATTTTCCTGATCCCTTATTTAAGTTTTCTAGATTCCTGCTATGAGTGAGACCATCCGGTATTTTTCTTTTTCTTTTTGGCTTATTTTGCTGAGCATGATCGCTTCCAGCACCATCCATGTTGCTGCAAATTGCATGTGTTTATCTTTTTTGAAAGCTGAGTAATATTCCATGGTATATATGTACCACATCTTCTTGATCCAGTCATCTATTTTTGGGCATTTGGGCTGTTTCCAAAGCTTAGCTATTGTAAACAGTGCTGCTATAAACATAGGGGTGCAGGTGCTCTTTGGAATTGATGTTTCTGTGTCCTTTGGGTAAATACCTAGGAGTGGAGTTGCTGGATCCTATGGAAGCTCAATGTTTAGTAGGTCCAGAAATCTCCACACAGCTCTCCATAGTGGTTGGACCAGTTTGCACTCCCACCAACAGTGTAGAAGAGTTCCTTTTTCTCCACACCCTCGCCAGCATTTGCTGTTGCTAGTTTCTTTAATATGTGCCATTCTCACTGGTGAAGATGGTATCTCATGGTAGTTTTGATTTGCATTTCCCTGATGACAAGTGATGTTGAACATTTTTTCATATGCCTGTTGGCCATTTGCATTTCCTCTTCAGAGAAGTTTCTTTTTAGCTCTTCTGCCCATTTTTTGACTGGAGTATTTTCTTTGTTGTTGTTGAGTCTCATCAGCTCTTTGCAGATTTTTGTGATCAGTCCTTTATCATTAGTGTTGGGTGCAAAAATGTTCTCCCAGTTGGTGGGGTTTCTCTTTGTTTTTGTTATTGTTTCTTTTGCTGTGCAGAAGCTCTTTAATTTGATGTAGTCCCAGCTGTTTATCTTTGCCTTCACTATAACTGCTTTGGGTGATGTGTCTGTAAAGATGTCTTTGATGTGCAAATCACGTAGTGTTTCGCCTATATTTCCTTCTATGTATTTTATGGTTTCAGGTCTTATGTCTAGTTCTTTAATCCATTTTGAGTTGATTTTTGTGTATGATGTAAGGTAGTGGTCAAGCTTCATTCTTTTGCATGTAGCGACCCAGTTTTCCCAGCACCATTTATTGAACAAACTTTCTTTGCTCCATTGCGTAGTCTTTGCTCCTTTGTCAAAGATTAGTTGACCATAAATCTGTGGGTTTATTTCTGGATTTTCTATTCCATTCCATTGGTCTGTATGTCTGTTCTTGTTCCAATACCATGCAGTTTTGATGATTATGGCTTTGTAGTAGAGTTTGAAGTCTGGGAGTGTGATGCCTCCATTTCCTTCTTTTTTTTTCAAGAGAGCTTTGGCTATTCGGGGTTTTTTGTGATTTCATATGAATTTCATCAATAATTGTTCTATTTCTTTGAAGAATGACATTGAAATTTTGATTGGAATAGCATTGAATCTGTATATTGCTTTTGGTAGGATGGCCATTTTAATAATGTTTATTCTTCCAATCCATGAGCAGGGGATGTCTTTCCATTTCTTTGTGTCTTCTTCTATTTCTTTTAACAGTGTTTTATAGTTTTCTTTGTATAGGTCCTTTACCTCTTTTGTTAGATTTATTCCCAAATATTTGATTTTTTTTTGTTTCGATACTAAAAGCGATTTTTTTTTCATTTCTTCTTCTTCAGATTTATTGTTTGTGTATAGGAAGGCTACTGACTTTTGCATGTTGATTTTGTATCCTCCCACTTTACTGAATTGATTGATGAGTTGAATTAGTTTTTCTGTAGAGTTTTTAGGGTTCTCTATGTATATTATCATATCATCTGCAAGTAGTGATAGTTTGACTTCTTCTTTTCCTATTTGGATTCCTTGGATGTCTTTCTCTTGTCTTATTGCTCTGGCTAGGACTTCCAGTATTATATTGAAAAGCAGTGGTGAGAGTGGACATCCTTGTCTTGTTCCAGATCTTAATGGACTTGCTTTCAGCTTTTCACCATTGAGAATGACACTGGCTGTTGGCTTCTCATAGATGGCCTTTATGATGTTGAGGTATGTTCCTTGTATCCCAAGAATTTCAAGGGCTTTTATCATGAATGTGTGTTGCACTTTGTCGAAAGCTTTCTCGGCATCTATTGATATTATCATATGGTTTTTATATTTCTTTTTGTTGATGTGTTGGATAACGTTGATTGATTTTTGGATGTTGAACCATCCTTGTGTCCCTGGAATGAATCCTACCTGGTCGTGGTGAATTATCTTATGTATACATTGTTGGATTCTGATAGCTAAAATTTTATTGAGGATTTTTGCATCAGTGTTCATTAGGGAGATTGGCCTGTAGTTTTCCTTTTTTGTGTTGTCCTTATTTGGTTTTGGTATTAGTGTAATGTTGGCTTCATAGAACGTGTTTGGTATTGTCCCTTCCTTCTCAATTTTTTGGAAGAGTTTGTGAAGGATAGGCACCAATTTGTCTCTGAATCGTTGGTAGAATTCATTTGTAAATCCATCAGGTCCTGGGCTTTTGTTTTTGGGGAGGTTTTTGATTACCATTTCAATTTCGCTAACTGTAATTGGTCTGTTTAGGTGTTCTATTTCTTCTTTATCTAGCTTTGGGTGATTGTAGAGTTGTAGGAATTTGTCCCTCTCCTCTAGATTGTTGAACTTGTTTCCATATAACTGTTCATAGTAGTTACTGATTATTCTTTTGATTTCTGCTGTGTCCGCTGTGATTTCTCCTCTTTCATTTGTGATCCTGTTTATTTGTGCTTTCTCCCTTTTTTCCTTTGTGAGCCTGGCTAGGGGTTTGTCTATTTTATTGATTTTTTCAAAGAACCAGCTCTTGGTTTCATTGATCTTTTGGATTGTTTTTTTTAGTTTCAATTTCATTTATTTCTGCTTTGGTTTTTATTATTTCTTTTCTTCTATTGGTTTTGGGTTTTTTTTGTTGTTCTTTTTCTAGATCTCTGAGCTTCGAGATTAGGTTGTTTCTTTGAGTTCTTTCTTGTTTTTTGATATGAGCTTCTATTGCTATATATTTTCCTCTTATTACTGCTTTTGCTGCGTCCCATACATTTAGGATATTGGTGTCCTCCTTGTCATTCAATTCAAAGAATTTTTTAATTTCTTCTTTGATCTCCTCATTAGTCCAGTGGTCTTCCAGTAGTGTGGTTTTTAATCTCCATGAGGTAGGATAGTTCCTTGCCTTCTTTTTATGGTTTATTTCTAGTTTGATGCCTTCATGGTCAGAAAAGATGGTTGGTATGATTTCAATCTTGGTGTATCTGTTGATGTTTGTCTTGTGCCCCAGTATGTTTTTTCACTGACTTTTATAAGCCAGGCTTTGTGCTCGATGGTAGAGATATAGTTGTGAAGCACATGAACAGAGATGATCCACGCACTGAAGGAGTTTAAAGCTGGTGGGAGAGATAGGCAAATAAGTAGGCCATTAAAGAGAGTGCTAAGGAATATGATGGCCGAATTACCAGTTGCTAAGAAAACAGGAGAGTCACATGACTCAGACTAAGTTGTAAGAGATACTCAGGGAAGCCTTCCTGGAAGAAGTGGCATATACAACATAGAGGCTGAGCTCTTTATGTTGATTTGAAGTTAGCCAGGAGAAGCAGTGAACTGAGGGGTAAGAGTCCTCCAGAAAGAGGAAATGGCACGTGCAAAATCAGAGACAAACGGGACGGCATGATGCCATCTTGGCAGTGAAAGTGACTCTGTGCAGGAGAGGTTCAAACAAAGAAGGAATCGTGGTGAAGGTGGAGAGGCCAGTTGTACCTAATCACAAAGGACCTAAAAGAGTTGAAATTCATTATATCCCAAGGACAGTGGGTGGTCATTGAAAGGTTGTGTTTTGGAATGATCACTTTGGCTGCTGCCAAAGAAGGGGTTGTGAGAGGGTAAGAATGGTGTTCATCAGCTCAGCGAGGCCTTGAGTTGGGGTCTGAGCCAAGGGAATGAGTGGAGGGAGGCAGAATGTTATCCCATTTAGGAGGTAAAAACAATAAGCCTTAGTGATTGATGGGAGGATGGAGGGGGCAGGGATAAGGCCTAAATGATGTGGGAACTGGGACAATGGTGGCACTGGCCATGGTCTAAAATACAGAAAAATGCAGGTGAGTGGACTGTGTGGGGTGGTGTGGGATGAAAACACGAGGTCAGTGTGGCCATGCTGCTGCTGATATCCCACAGGTAGTTTGTAAGTGCGAATGCCCTGCAGTCAGTGAGTTAGGGTATGTCCAGCATCTGCTGAGATAGACTGGCCTTTGAAATTTGAATGGAAAGGATCCAAACCCCATTCACCATCCAGCGGGACCTCTCCATCCATTCCAAAGTCTGCAGAGCTTGAGGGGAGTGATTAATGTTTTTCCTCTTTACCTCTAGATCTCAAGTCTAGTCTCTGTTGAATTTGTCCAGTTGATGGATCATCTCCCTGTTCTGGTTCTGTGCCACATTACCCCAGCTGTTGAACTAAACTATTTTCCCTCAATTTTCACAAAATCCAAACCCCAGACCATTGTGTATGCAGCTGGTTTGATTCATGATTTGTTCAGATGGAAGGGTTTTGGGTGGCAGCAATGCCGGACAAAAACGAACAGCTGTCAGTCTTGTTCTTAAGGAGCCCTTGGCCAACATGCCTGGGTTCCAGCCTCCTCCTGAATTACTTTACCCTCTCTACTTTCCCTCTCTTAGTGCCTCTTAGCAACAGAAACAAACAAAAGCAAAGCACAACATAACACAACCTCACATTGTATTAGACATAATTTCTTTTCTTTTTTTTTTTTAAGATTTATCCATTTATACAAGCACTGGGCACAGTCAGAAGCGTGGGAGAGTGAGAGAATTCACCAGAGCCAGAGCGGGGAACAGAAAGTAGACTGAGGAAACACACTGCTGAGGGGAGCGGTGGGCGCGGCAGGAGAGGTCTGTTGCGCCATAGGCATAATTTCTTTAGAGTTCCTTTCTTCAAGTTATCTTTGCATATCCCAAGATTCATAGCATATATACCTCCTGGTTCTTCCACTTCCTGTCCCTCTCCCAACTTTGTTTGGCGAAGACAGGTATAAGAGTTACTTTGCTGCTGATATCAGTGATGACCCCTAGAAGTGAAATGATCTCAGTTGGTTGTAATTTTAAATATCCATTGTCCCACTTCATTGTGTGAGTGAGGCCTACAAGAGAGAACTGAAGCTGTTGGTTTGGCTGCCAACACCAGGATTACCTGAAGCAGGACAAGTGATCATGCAAAGGGTGTGTGTGAGGGGAGAAAAGAAGGTCTAGGACAGAAACCTGGTATCCAGCAACATTTAAGCCTTAAACTTTAAGGGAACCATAGAGAAAATGTGACCCTAATGGGGATTGAAGAAGGTAGAGAAGCAGGAGGAAAATCAGGAAACTGTATTGTCTTGACAATCAAAGTAGGAGCATACTATTTCTTGTAAGAAAGGAGTGAGATCTGGACTGTCAGTCTTTGTAACTTAGCGCCCTTTAGAATATAATAAACACATGAATATTTGTTGACTTGAAGCAGACAGTCTTGCTGATCTGACTTCTGCTATCCTACTGTCGACAGTGCCTGTCCCAATTCTTTTCATACATTTCAAGTCTCCATTGTGTTCCTCCTTTCCCTGTTCTGCTCCCACGATTTAGCTTGAGGTCTCTTGACAAGTGTTCCCTCAACCCCCTTTTCCTCACGCTTCCAGCTTACAATGTTCGTCTCCACAAGTGTCTTCTCTGCTTCACCATTTTGTTGTCTCTCTCCTCATGTGTCTTGGGGGAGAAGCTTGTCTTTTGGCAAGGCTCACTCCACTGTCTACCAACTCTTCCCTTCAAGGGAACTCTGATTTGCGATTATGAGAATCCCTAATGGGTAACTACCTTAGATGAAGAAAAATTATGAACCTCATTATCATTCAACACCATTTGATAAACAATATCTTTCCAAACTTTGCCTCTAGCACTGTGGTGCTGAGAAGGGGAGAGAAAAATGCAAAAGGTTCATGCTGAGGGAAAAAAGTGGGTCATCTAACCTCTTTAGTTCCTGTTGCTTTGTAGCTTCTGGAGACAGGACCATAACAACTGCTGTTCCAATTCTTCATAACTCCCTTATACTTAAGCCCTAGACTGTGACGTAAGATCAGCAACTTCCTCTGTTGCCAAACTTGCTGGGCTCATCATGATTTCACTTGCAAGTCAGTGGATTTTCCCGCAGATCTTACCCATCGCATCGGATTTGCCACCATTTTCCTTCTTTTGATTTACTGTTATTACTCTTTCTTAGGGAACCTCCTCATTCTCGAATGGCCATTCCACTTGAGACTGCCTTTTGAACTCCAGGCCTGAACATTGAAATGTCTGCCCAACAGACAAATCTGAACAGCAGTTTTAAAGTACATATCTCAAAATAAATCTGTACTCATTGGGCCCTGGTGTAAAAAACCAGCTAGTAAAGACATTATTTGTAAAACTGGGTAAATCCGAATGTGATCTTGATATGCTAAATATTAGGGGATTATTGTTAACTTTTTAGTGTGATAATAGTATTACTGATTTGTGACAAAAAAGCCTTATTGTTAAGAGATACCTGAAGTATGGAGGGGGTAAAACATCATATTGGCAACTTTCTTTTCAATAGTTCAGGAAAAATAGGCAGTACATACTCTCCGACAAGCACAGAGACATAAAACAAGTATGACAGAATGGTAACAATTGTTCCATCTAGAGGGCCCCTTTACAGAGGTGCCCATTGTTCCATCAGGCAACTATTTCCTATGTTTGAAAAATTTAATAATAAGTAATTGGGCAAAAATCTTCATCACCACCTCATTGGTCGCAAACCAGCTCCTCCTCCTCCTGGTTTCCCATATCCTGGAGGGGCACTCGGCTGCCTGGCAAGCCCTCCTCCATTCCCTCCCGCAGCAGCACAGTGATAGCCTGTGTTCAGTGTGCCCAGGCACCTGTCCAGATCGCCAGTGAGGAATCCTTTCTCTTGGATTTTAGGATTTGGGACTCAGAGGGCCACCTAACGGCTGAAGTTAGTAAGCTGTAACACTGAGGAGCCTTGGTTGCCAGGCTTTCTTGCCATAGGAAGAAAGAGAGTTTGCAGTGAGAGAACAAGGAAGCAGGAGAGCAAAGTTCAGAAGCAGGGCGGGGACGGAGGGTCCTGCTCACGTTTTTAATGACTGCCTCTCTGTGGCTCAAAATATTTTGAATAGAGAAAATACAGTTTTCATGCTGTCTTAGGTATCTGGTATGTGGTAAATTCAGAGCAAATTCTGCTAAGTGGAGGGTAAACTCAAATTTTTTTTCATATTTAATTTTATAAATATTTTAATCCAAATTTTTCACAGGTACTAACTTCTGGTCCACACTCAGAGATGCTTTCTTCAACAAATATTTTTGCCAGATAAAACTTGTGAAGTTGTCTGAATTTATAAATTCTTTGCCAGTTTTAAATGGTGCAAAATCATAGGCCTTCTCAACTTGGTTGCATTACAGTTCAGAATGTATAATTATTCCATTAACAAAAAAAAAAAAAAAAAGGTAGCTTTCCTGGAAAGGGGGATCCTAGGGATCCTATACTTCCCAAATACAAACAACAGTGTAAACCAATGTTATCTCAAAAAAGCCAAAAACAACCTCTTCTCACAGAAAGGAATAATACAAAGCACAATTATGGAATTCAAAAATCAAAATTTGCACACCATACGCAGTCACTGTTTGATTGGTTTCACTTCTTTCCTTGCTTTTGTAGATGTATATGTTAGGTCATTTGCAAACTTAATTTTCAGTAAACAGAGTTTGCTAGAAGTTTCAAGAAGTAAAGTTTTTATTAATCCATTTCTTAAAGACTCAGATAAGAGTTCTAAATAATTTTGAACAAAATGCAACCAAAATTCAGATGATTGACTTACAAGAACATTCAATCTTATAGGTTGCTTAGGTTGATTTAAAATGTAGTTCTTTAAAGGCTCAAAAATGTCTAACAGATGATGATCACCCAAGTGAGAAAACACATACCAATATACCAGACTAAGTTTGGTATTCAAATTAGCTTCTTGATGAAAATGTAGTTAACTTATATAACTGTGTATATGTAAAAATATTTGTCCATTTTGACAAGCACCACATCTATTTCAACTGGGAAAAATCCAACTGCCTTGGGTGTACATATGGATTGTGTGTGCACCACAAATAAATCACAGTACATTTCTGTTCCATAGTTTTCTTTTTAAATTAGTAAGAAACATGTTTTTGCAGTGACACTATGCCTCCCCTATGTTTGCATTTGTATTGTTAGTCAAAAGCAAATATTTTACCTTCCATGGTGAAAATTTTAATTGATTTACAATCAAATTCACAACAATCAGATGTTTCACCCTAATTAACTTGCAAAGCTTTACTTTGATTCCATGAGTTGGATGAAAGAAATCAAATAATTATTGGATGTTCTACTTGAAGCATTTGATGATCCAGATACAAGTAACATCTCTTAACTGTTTGAGAAATTCTTCTGTTAATGGAATCAATAAATTCACAGCTGTAGCTTTACTTTTCCTCAAAATACTAGGAAATTTGGGATGGAAAATGAGTTAAGTTCATTTAGAACCGTCATTTGAGCTAAAGGAAAACCATGTTTCACAGAGTGATAGATAAACCCACCTTCTGCAGCTGCACATTTTCTTTGGCCAGATTCTTCTTAAAATAACTACTAACTTTTGAACGAGATGCAGATGCTTCTCCAGCATATTTGTGTCTTGGTTCTCATGTGGACACAGTGATATCACTCTGGCTCCCGTGGTGGAAAGTAAATGCTGGCAAGCATTTTGTGCAAGATTCCCATTCATCATCAATTTTCTTGGGAAATGGAACTTGGATACTTAAGTTTTCATTAAATATGTACTTTAATATTTTGAGTTTATTGCTACCCAAAGGGGTTCTTGAAAAAACTTTGCCAAACACTAAAATGAAATAGTTGTACATTTACAACACGCGGAAAATACAGATCCATTGTAGCAAGAACCGTTGGATGACTTTCTGTGGCAAGGCTGCTGTCTCTAGCCTCTCTTGGTATACACCTAACATATCCTGCTCTGGAACAACTAGAAAGTCAAGGCCTGGGCCACACCACAACTGGCTGGCACATCTAGTGTCTGGCTAGGGCAGCAGAGGCACATTGTTCCCCTGTGCCTCCTGAAAGCAGGAGGAGGAAGCTGTCAACACGCCTCCTATCAGAGAGCACGTTATTTCAGGAGTGATTTATGCTGCAGAGATGGTTGTCTTTTTATTTGGTTATCTTTTCCATTTCACAGTGAGTTAAAATGAGCAATCTGGACACTGCGTGTGCCTCTCACACACTTCTAGAAGAAATCATAGCAGAAGCTGGGCCCACAAAGTAGAGGGAACCTAACTTAGCCTTGCTTATTTGAATGCAACCATTAAGAGTGCCTCATTAAAAAATCATCAGGACAAATGCTAAACTAAATGGGTTTCCAGCATTTATCAGGGATGTAGCAGAACTCTGCGAGGCAATGAGGACTTATGATCACCCTGTGTTTGGCCCAGCTTAGGGAACGCACACGTTCACAGATCATCTGTCATGCCTTTAAACGTGCATCCTCCTTTGCCGTGCTTCTATTTCAGTCTTTCTCCTTAAGACTCTAAGATTTTTCAGAGCATGGGCTATATTTTGTTTCCTTTTGGGCCACACAGCCGCTCCCATCCACTTCCTTTTTGGTAAACCCGACTCATTGACTAGTCTTCTCTTTGGAAAAGGCAGCTTGACCAAGTGGGAAGAGCCTGGTCTTAGCTCTCTTGCTTTTTTTTTTCTTTCTTTTTTTTTTGTTACATTGGATACTTTATTATTTTTCTAAAAGATTTTTATTTATTTTTTTTTTCAGGAAAGGTTATTAATGGTTTATTTTATTTATTTATTTAGCTTTCTAACTATGTGACCTTTGCACTTTACTCAGTTTGCCATCTGTGAACAGGGGGCAAGATGCCTATCCTGAAAGTGGGCTGAATCGTTTGTTGACAACCACACCTGGATAACATTTCTCTGGCTCACGGGGAGAAACCTAGCGCGACATTTCACAGAATCCTTCTTATCCTGAGTTGCATTTTAATCTTCCAGTGAGTTTTGACATGCAAAAGAGGAGAAGCTGGATCATTGACAGCTTTGCTTGCCTTTGGGGTCCTCTTGAGACTCTCCCACGGAATTGTAGCAACTGAGACCATCACAGCAGCCTCCTCGAGATCTCCGTACTTTTCAGATCTGTAGCCGGTTTTCACTGCTAGCCCTCTTCCAAATTGCAAAGCTTCTAATTCCCTAGATTCAGCCTTTCCATTTAAAATACAGAGTAGCGCTGTTTTCCTGACATGCAAATGACTGATACCTGGAGTGGCTGTAAGAATGAAATTATGGGCTATATGCAAAGCACTTACCAAGGAGCCTGGCAGCTAATGAGTAGATGTTCCGTGAACATTGCTGATCTTATTATCATCGTCAGTAACATGCCTTGGTTCTGTCGCTCACTCTACCTCAGGACAAAAGCCCATGTTCTCTCTTTGTGCCTTTGAATCCTGTCCCTGCTTACAATTCTTATAAACGTGGCTGTTGGTGGGAAGACTAAAATTGCGCCCGTGGCTCCAGCTTGCTCTGTCCCTGAGCAGGTGGACCCATAGTCCTCTTCCTTGATTGCTAGACCGGGCACAGTAGATCTGGGGATAAATGCTCCATAAGGATGTGAAATTTAATTTAGAAGGTGAAAGCAAGGGGGTAAGGAGAGGAGGGCCTAGGGTCTTCTGCCTATTGAACAACTGATGGAGAGAGATAGCCAGCTAGGGAGCACATGACTCTACCTCCTCCTGGTGCTAAGATCCACCTAATTCTCAAACACGGTTCCGCACTAATTTGTGACACTGCCCTTTCATCAAAGGAGAGTGGGAGGCACTGTGCCTCCTCACTCCCTTATGCAGCTGCTAATATTTTGAATATTGTGATCCGTCCCTGCTAATATGGCTAAAGAGAAGAAGATTAATATTTGTTCTAAATTCTGACATCACCTCTTTTCCTTCCCCACCCCGAAAGCACCTCTTGGAACTGTCACTTTCTTCTCCATCTTTTGGGTACATAAGGGAGCTGTGGGGGACTAAGACAGTGGACCTCTTTTGGCCTGTTTTTCTGCTTGTCATGTGATGCAAGACAAATTTCACTTGCAAGGCACCCCAGCTATGTGCCATTATGTCTAAGGGGTAGCACAGTCTATAGTCACGTCACAGAGCACATATCTTCCAGAGAGGGAGTTATTAAATAGTATTGCCATAAGCACATCTATCACTGATCTGAAAGGAGATTCCCATCAACAATTTCTTTCAAAACATTGTTCAAATATTATGGCAGTCATTCTCCCACTGTGTCAGATACAAACATGGAGAAATAACTTGCAAGCGTGACCATGTAATTCTACATTGACTCATATGGAGCAATGCTCTTAAAGGTGAAGCAGATGAATTTTCTAGCAAGCATTTATTGAACACCTACAATATAATCTGTCGAAGACTATGCCAGTGAAAACAAAAATAAGGAACTGGTCCCTGGCCAAAGAATGACTTGATCTAGTCTACAACTGGTTTGGGCACTGCATTTATTTCAGTGTGTGCATTGTAATAGCTTATAAATCTCCAGGCAAAATGCCTTTGGTTTGAAAGTGCTAGTAATCACTTTTGATGATATCATAAATGATATCATTCAGTCTCTATATAGGAGCCTCCATATAGTCTCCTGTTTTCTGTTCCTCTCTTCTATTAGACTGCAAGTTTCTGGAGCCAAGAGCTGTGTCGTATTCATCTCCAGCTCCCCACACCATCTAGAACAAGTAGGAGCAAATTATCTAGTGCACGAGTCAATGAACGCTGCCTGTCTTTGTAGAATGCCTTTCCATCCCCAGGGTCCTCCTCCCTTCTCTGTCTGGAGAAGGCTTTCTCTTCACGACCCTGCCCACTTTTTATCTCTGTTGTGCAGCTTTCTCTGACACCCGTAGGCAGAGCCAGGCTTCAGTCTGCTGTTACAGAGCCCGGCCTGTGCATGCACACTCTGCGGTCACATAGGGCCGGTGCTCGGAGCAGTCCCTCCCTTGGTTTGATGTTCTGCTGCTACGGACTTAACATTCATAATGCTTTTTCAACAAAGGGATTGCGTTTTCATTTTGCTTTGCGTTCTGCAAATTATGGCGCCAACCTTTATCCTGGGGCAGGGCATGACACGTAGCGTGGGGTTCAGTAAGAATATGAATGTTGAATCGTCCGTTTTTTTCTGTTCAGAAAAGGAACAATAAGCACGTTTCTATGAGATTCCTCTACATTCTTTCTACACGGTTCTCCAAGTCTCACTCTAGCCACAGATCTTTCTTAATTCACACCTGGCATTCCATCACTGACGCCACAGAAGAAATGTTCTCATCCTTGAAGAACAAATCCTTCTCAATTTTGCATTCATTTCAAGGATCTGATAGAAAACAGAAAAGACTTGGTAGTTTATCTTCATGAGGAGTAACTCGGATTTGCTGCTGCGCTCATGTGAGAAGGAAGGGAAGGTGATTGCCTAGATCCCCAGGAAGTGCATCTCACCGCTGCCCATTCTTCACACACCCTGTACAAGTGCAGGTCTTGACTTCCAGCAGAAGAGCCTTCACTCTGGGAACACCCCCAAGTGAAGGCCGTCAGGAAAGTGCTTTCTGGGTAAACTAGGAAAGCAGGTGGTGAAACAAATGAATGTCCTCTCAACCTGGTTTGCTTGAGAGGTATGATGCAGTAGTTCTGCTAGGTAATTCCAGTCATTAGTTGTGATCTGTATAGACTTTGTTCCTAGGTGTGTATGGAGTTCGTGGAGTTCACTTGAAAGAGTCAAGTGTCCTCAATTCTCAGATTTGATGCAACTGGCGGAGAGTACAGTGCGCTGTATGATTAGAAACGGCCGCAGTGGTATCTAGCTCTGTGTTTACATTGACTTGTTTAAAGTTGTAGTGGTTCAGTGTTTGTATTGCTTTAGTTGTTCTGGAAGCCTTAACAAGAATGCGATAGACACTGGACAAAGAGGAAAGCTGACGTTATGGAATCAGCTCTGTCAAGCATTTCATCAGTAGTGTCAATAATGGGACCATGCTGCCATCATCATCATCATCAGCAGCAGCAGCAGCAGCATCCTAATAACCTCATGCATTAGTTTAGGGCATCACAGTTGTAAAGCACTTTTGTATCTGCTCCCCCTTTCTGTTATTGTTCCAAGAGCAGGCATTTTTAGGAAGAGTGCATGTCATTTCCTTACATGCTCATATCCACTTACTCAAGGTGTTTTTTTTTTTTTAAGATTTATTTATTTATACAAGAACTGGGGTACAGGCCAGAGGTGCGGAAGGATGAGAGGATTTACCAGAGACAGAGTGCAGAGCAGAACAGGCAGATCTACTGAAATACACTGCTGAGGGGAGCAGCAGGCGAGATAGGAGAGGTCTGCCGCGCCATGTGGGAATATCCCTGGCCAGCTGAGAATCAAGCTGGCATCGCAGAGGCTGCGGACAGCTTAAAAGTACTGCACTCAACCTGCTGCGCCACCGAGGAGGCCCCTGTAAGTATTTCTTTGAGAAATTAAAAGGAAACTGGAAGAGGAAGATAAGAATTGGGTTCTCAGGACATAAATACTGTAAGAAATATGATTGGTGGGCCTTCCTGATGGTGCAAGGAGTTAAGACGCAACCTAGAAGCGGTCCCCAGCCACTGCAGCATGAGTTCGATCCCCAGCTGGCCAGGGAGCAATCCACATGGTGCAGCAGACCTCTCCTGTCTCCCCGCTGCTCCCCTCAGCAGTGTACTTTGGTCAACCTGCCTGTTCTGTTCCCCACTCTGTCTCTGGTGAATCCTCTCTCCCCCTGGATGTCAGGCCTGTACCCCAGTTCTTGTATGCACAAATAAATAAATCTTAAAAAATAAATAGAATTAGTTTAAGAGGATAAATTCTAAAAGACAGGAAAAAAATAATCAAACATTAAAGGACTGATTTGGCCTCTGGGCCCAAGGAGAGCACACGCAGGGTCGCCACAGTGTCCTCACAGACACCCATGGTTGCTCTCTAGTTTCTGGCTCTCCCCAGGCTACTAGCAGGAATGGGTTCACAGCAAACTGCTCTTCACGCAGCCTCCCTGGGAAATTGATGACCAGGAGTGAAGGGTGATACTGCTGGTTACAAACAAATGCGCTGCGAGGATGAAAGTAGTCACCCGACCTGGGGGATAACAGTACCTTAAGACAGGGACCTCTCGACTTCATTACTCAACTAAGTGAGAAACTAAACCCCTGCTGAAGACATGTCGATCAGAAATTAAGACAAAGCAAATCAAAAATCATACTCTGCTCTATCTAAACTGGTGGCCTCTCAGTTTCTTCAAAGTGACAAACTGTTTCCTGTCTTAGAGGCTCTGTGGAGTCTGTCTTCCAGAAAAGCTCAGTATCTGCTGTCTCTTACTTACCTCTTAGGCCGCAGCTTACTTGTCCATTCACTGAAACATTCAATTATCTTTCATGGCATCTTGGTTTCCTTAGAAGATTTTAAGAGTCTTTCCTTTTATATTGTGGTCGATGAAATGTCTGCCTGCCTCACTGGAATACAAGCTGTATGATAGCAGATCACGCCTGTTCTAGTGAAGTGCCCAGGAATATGTTCGTTCTCAGGGAATATAACCAATGACCCCCTAGCCAGCACAAGGCACCACTCCATGCTTTAGACCAGGGGTTGGCAAACTTTATCTGTAAAGAGCCAGAGCATGATTTTTTTTTTGTCGACCACATATGGTCTTGACGTTTATAACATTTGAAAAATGTGAAAACATTGAGAGCCCATAGCTTGTGTAGAAACAGTCCATGATTGGATTTGGCTTATCAGTCAGATTCGATCTATGGGTCGCAGTTCTTTAGATTGAGAACAGGGAAAGAGGCATGGTTGGAGTAATGGTGAATTGTAAGAAGAATGACATTCACACAGACTGCAACTGGCCGTGTCACCTGAACAGCTCAGCAAATCTCAAGCCCTAAAGTTAGATTTGCAGTTCAAGGTGATCACCGGTTCAAGTGATCAAAGCCAGTGGTCAGAAACAAACAAAAATCTTCTCTGGAGGAAGATAACATTGTCTGTGAAATTAGGTCTACATATAATTTTTTCAAATACAGTGTCTAATGCTCAATGAAATACAGTTACACAGGAGAAACCAAGACACTGAGCATGCAATGACACAAAGGGTGGAAAATAGAGCAACACTTCTGTCTTCTTACATGTCAAGATGGCTTTCCTACCATACAAATTCATATAATTAAGACTTAATATATGCTTTCAGATGAGACCAACTTAAAAGTCTCTGGAGGTGTTTGAAAATTATAAAAAGTGGCATAGATTTGAAAGACAACTAGATAGATATTGTAGAGAAAAAAAAAATTACTGAAATCAAGTTCTCCAATTGTTGACTTTAACAGCTGAATTGGTGAGTGAAGTAGACAGTAATTCAAAAGAAATTAAAGTGAAGCAGAAAGGATGGAAAAATATAAAATACATGTTGGGAGCCAGAGGATACACTGAGAAAACTCAAACTTATATTTAAAATCGATGTCCAAGAATGAGTATGGAGCTGAGATGATAGCTGAGATAATTTCAAAATGTATAAAGAGAATAAAGGCAAAAAAAGGGATTTTAAGAGTAACAAAAGCAGGAAATACTCTGAGTATATTAACAACAAAAGGTGATATTCACACAAGAAAAATGATCCCCAATGGAAGTGTGAAGATGTAGAGATACAGGAAGAAGTAAAGTAAGATAAAAGTTGAAAACATGGGGAAATCAAAAGTGAACATTTAAAAGCAAATGTAATTATGCCAACAACATATTATATGTATGTACTGCATATATGTTCATATATTTCCTGCATATACATGAATGAAATATATGAAGACCTTAGTATAGAGTCCACCCATTGTGTCAAAGTACTCATTTAGCAACAAAGCATAACTTGAGCAACAAAGACAAGTTGTTGCAGAATGCATATAGTATGGTTCTATTTATAGAAAAATCAAACTGTGCAAAATGACACCATATATTGTTTAGAAGACAAATAAGTAAGTCACTGACCAATAAAGAAATCCTGAGGAGGAACACAACATACAGGGCCTGGGTATCTTTACCCGAGGGAGTGGGATGAGACCAGGGCAGGAACACTGACATCATTAATACTTCAACTGGGTGGTGAATGGTGCTTGTTGAAGCATCATTATATATAACTTTAATAAAAATTTTGTATCCACTCAATATTATTAAAAACAGTGAAAGAGAAAGTAGGTTTATAATTTCTTAGATTACTTAGAAATAATTTAGAAACAAGAAGAAACCAAGAAGAAAGAAAAGTAAAATCCAGAAAAAAATGGCAAGAATTCTTCTTTGAGCCTTACTTACATAGCAGAAAATAAGTAAACCTCAAAGATAATAGAGCTATTAAAACAAAGTCATAAGATCATGTAAATACGGATATAATAAGTTATATTAACAAACCAGAAAGCTACTATAAGTGTCTAGGAACAAAAATTATTTTACTTTTAAGAATGTTTTATATATACATATAATTTCATTTTTTTTAATTTTTTAATTTAATTTAATATATTTTATTTTATTTTTTTAATTTATTTTTTCACATTTTATTTAAATTTTATTTTTTATATTCCCCGTACAATTTCAACCCCCTTATTTTGACCCCAAGCCCTCCGTTCCCCGCCCTCCACCCCCCATAGAGTGTCTCTGGTTCATAGTTGTTTGTTGATTTTGATATTTTCTTTCTTATAGTTATTCTTTTTCCTGGTCCCATATTTAAGTTTTCTAGATTCCTGCTATGAGTGAGACCATCCGGTATTTTTTCTTTTTCTTTCTGGCTTATTTCGCTGAGCATGATCCTTCCAGCACCATCCATGTTGCTGCAAATTGCATGTGTTTATCTTTTTTGATTGCTGAGTAATATTCCATGGTGTATATGCACCACATCTTCTTGATCCAGTCATCTATTTTTGGGCATTTGGGTTGTTTCCAAAGCTTAGCTATTGTAAACAGTGCTGCTATAAACATAGGGGTGCAGGTGCTCTTTGGAATTAATGTTTCTGTGTCCTTTGGGTAAATACCTAGGAGTGGAATTCCTGGATCCTATGGAAGCTCTATCTTTAGTAGGTTGAGGACTCTCCACACAGCTTTCCATAGTGGTTGGATATAATTTCATTTTAAATATAGTTTATTTTATATTTTTATTTACATAAAATATTTTCTATTTATATTTATTTATAAATACCTTTAAATGTATTTCTATACTTTATGCTGTACTAAATATTATATAAAATTTATATGTATAAATTCATTAATAAATAACTATGTTATAGATAAGGGATCTCCTTATACCCATCACTCATATTAAAGAATTATTACGATCTTACAACATATGGCTCATCTTGTCACCCTATTGACTTTATGGTGCTGAAGTAAGCTGAGGTATTAAAATATGAAAATAAAAAATTTTTAAATTATGAACTAAGTAGAATTCCAAAGAACATCTGAGCAAAACACAGTGGAAAATCCTACAACATTTGTGGGAGTTAGAGAGCTGATACTAGATCTCTTAGCACTTGTGGTAGGTGAGAATTAAAAACTAAATTAGATAATTAGATTTCAAAGGAGATTTGGTCAAAGGTACTCCTTGGGTTGGGTGGGGGAGAAGGATTTCTGCTTCTATATTTTCTGCTTCTATATTTCTGCTTCTATATTTTAATTTCTTGAGATATTAAGAGATACTTCATTCTGTGTTTATGCTTTTGTAGTTTCCTGAACTATTCTGTTAACATTATCATTTTCAATATGTTATTCGTCTGGTCATTTCATGTTGAAGCTGTTGCTCACATGTCTGGTGGCATGATGGGTGGGTATTTCTGCTCAGGAGACTTTCTTTTCCTTAATTATCCTCATCTTTTGGTGTTTTCATCTTTATTTCTGATTGGTATCTCAAAATTCAGTTTATTATAAAGGATGTTATAAAAGATACAGATGAAAAGGCCCCTGAAGAGGTACCTAAGGTGAGGTCTGGAAGGATCCTGAGCATAGGCGTTCCTGTCCCCAGAAACTGGGTTGTTTAGGAAAACAACTCATTTTTTGTGTTTAACAGAAACCTCTGCATCTATGCTATGAACACACAACACACACACACACACACTCTTGTGAATTTTTTGATAATGTAAAAAGTTAAGAAAGAAATGGACAGTAATCAATCTATCAAAAATGTTCTGGCTGAGTAAAATATGACACATAAATCAAAAAATATAACGCAGTCATTAACAAAAATATTTGAAGCAATCTCCATATAGTATAGTTAAATGAAACTAGCAAGATGCAGAAGACTATGTTTGATAGATTATTTTGGAAATGTTCACCAACAGAAAAAGAGCCTGTAAAGAACTCTTGAGTGTGGAAAAATATGGCTGATTGGTTCAAGTGGCTTATCTTTCTGTGAGGAGGGGGTGGGCTGGGGATCATATGGAGTGAGGGGGAGAGAAGGGGAAATGGAGAGCCAAGTTATAAAAAAAATCATCATCATAATGGAAATATATTTTGTCTGTATCCTACCCGTCTGGCAGCTATCAGATTTAGAATTTGCAAGTTTTAATTTCCATTTTGCTATAGCAACAGTCAACTAACGGTAGGACCTTACTGAGTGAGTTAATATTGGATGATACCTCAAAATATAGTCCTCTGATTATGGCTTTGGACACAGAATGAATTCTTAATCACATAAATAAGTAACAGCTCTAAATAGGAACTGTGGTGATAGTTAAGCATATTAGAGAAAAATATGTGGAATGTGTAAATTATTTTCTTTAAATATACTGGAAACTTTGTAATGCAAAATCATTTATTCAATAGACTAGAAAATTCATGAACAATAGTTTCCTACAAGCACTAGCACCCTGCTCTTCTAGAATCTAGTACTTTGATTAGACTTGCACGTCAAATATTAATGGATAAAAGAACAAAAATAACATTTAATCGTTTGTGTCAAACTTAAGTCCTCTTGTTTCACAGTCTTTCCCAGCTACTCCATATTCTTAATACTTTGTATTATTACTTTCAAAAAGCACAAGCCACTTCTAGTTGATTTAGATCAAAAGGGATTTAATCACTGGGGATGTTGGAATATCAGTCTCTGAACTATACAACCTTATGCATTGCTCAAAAGCAGGCCAAAAAATGGCTGAGGAAGGACACTACTGAATGCTATAGTTTGCATCACTGATGATGGGCCAATGGATGATGGATGCTGAACTCATTACTGACTCCCAGTCACAATCATCCTTTCCTCACATCACGCCTACATCAAAGTTCCAGAAAGTTTTTATTAAAGTCTTGGCTTACAATAGGGGACTTAAAACTTAACTATGCATGAAATTTAGAAAGCATGCCTGCGTGCAAACATGGTCCACCCCAGAGATGATTCTGGTCTAGGTGGGATCCTAGGTTCCAGAAGCTTCAGAGGTGAGTCCAATGTGAACCAAAGGGAAGAGGTTTCTTTGAAAAGATGAATCACCTAGGTACCTATTAAGGAAAATGGTCCTTGGCCCAATCCCAGAGCCACTAAGTCGGAATCTCTGTGAGAAGAGTTTATGTAAGGTTAAGAAGAACCTCTGGTCATTCCTAGCACTAGGGGAGTTAGAAAAGTGCTTTTCTAGGACTGATGACTCTTCTTTTAGGGGAGCAGTGTGATCTCTTTGGGCTCAAAATGTTGAGCCTCCAGGTGGGACAGGGCCTTCGGCTACTAATCAAAAACATCTTTGACTGAGCCATTGGCATCATGGCCACAAATCACAGTACCCTTTGTGTATGCTCTTTTGCTAGGCCAGGTGATTAGCGGTGCCAGCTGAGGTTACACAGTCTGAAATTTGCTAGCCCAGGTTCCTGGGGTGACTACTACTACTGCCATTAAAGGGAAAGGAAAGGAAAGGAAAGGAAAGGGGGCCAGTAATGTGTTTTGCAGTCTGAAGTTGGGTCTGAAAAGGTTGGCAGCAGCTGACATTTGTGCCTGGGGTCAGAGGACACCAGCAGTCACTTCATAGCAGAAACTTTGAGATGTCCATGGTAACAAAGTCTTTCGTAGTAATCTGCTCCTTTTTACACTTTAGCTTTCTCTCCTAGCATTAAGGAGCCCCGGCCATGAGGGATGCTGTCACTGTTCTGTTCTGCTACTGAACTGGGGTGACAGTCTGTTTCCATTGCTTCATTTTATAATTGGTAATTTATAAAATGTTTTTATCATTTTATAATTGGTAATTTATAAAATGATTTTATATATGTATGAATAGATTATCAGTTCATAATGTCAGTAAATAAGATTTGGACTACAATAGGGGTCGATATGTAATCTATGTAAAATGCCCAGGTAGTAAATATTTCATGCATTCTGGTCCATAGAGTCTCTGTCACAGCTATTCAACTCTGCTCAGAAAAAAAAAAACAAAAAAGATTCCTTTAGAAATAATACTGCTCATGGACAATGCACCTGGTTACCCAAGAGCTCACATGGAGATGTACAAAATGTTAATGTTGTTTTCATGCCTGCATTGTGCAGCCCATGGATGAAGGAGCAGTTTCAACTTTCACGTCTTAACAGTTAAGAAATATATTTCATAAACTAGAGCTGACATAGATACGTATCCCTTTGATGACCCTAGGCAAAATAAATTGAAAACCTTCTGGAAAGGTGTCTCCTTTCTAGTTGCCAATTAGAACGTTCATGACTCATGGGAGGAGGTCAAAATATCAACATTAACGAGAGTTGAAAGAGTTGATACTAACCCTCATGGATGAGGGCCCCACTGGAAATAGAAAAGGGAAGGAACAAATGTAGGTGGATTTGCAGGTTCAGCTGTGGGAAGATGATGCAGTTCAAGCCTAACGCTACCTGCTTTCCTGTGTGTTCATTTACTCATCATATTCTCTAAGCACTGGCTGTATAGCAGGCTCTGGGGATGCAGCAAGGAGTAACACAGAAAACCCCCTGCTTGGTGGAACCACAGTTCAGTAGGAACTAAGGTTGAGAGTGGAACAATGGCCGTGGAAGTTCGAGGGGCTAGAGGAAGGCTAGAGATGGCTGCTAAGAGGAAACAGGGATCCCATCTGTGCATGGTTGTCAGTCACAGATGCAGAGCTTGCACCCGTGTGCTCTCCTGACCATCACATGCACCTCCAGCTTCCAAGCGTGGCTGCCGTAAGCATCTTCTCAGCCCTCCCGGAGCCCAAGTTGCTTGAGTGCATTAGATGTGCAAAGGGGAGGCTCAAATCCAGCCTCATCTCTAGACACTACTCTGCGGCATCAGTTTACCATTGCAGAGGTATGTCTTGATCAGGGCAATTTACACAATCTCCTCAAGGATTTTTTGCCCGTAGGTCCTGGGCTTTCTCAAATTTCACTTTAGAAACAGTAAATTGAAATAGTCACATCAAAGCAGCAAGTCAACCTGCCAGGTTGCAGGTACTGAGCACAGTGCCTCCCACAGGCCAGCCACCCTCCCCGAGCCTCACCTGATTCCAGTAAGTGTCCACTTTCCATGCTTCATTTCTGTGCTGCTTGGATTCCTATGGGTACATGTGACTTTTATCACCAGAAAAGGAAACAATTTAAGAAAACACTGTCTGAAAAGTAGTCCCCCTCTTACCCCAAAACAGCGTTATGAAAGAATGTCTTATGGGGAAGCGTGCAGTGTGTAGGACAAGAGGATGTCAGTGATGTAGTCATTGATTTTTTCCCCCTGCTATTTCCCGGCTTGCCTTTCCCCTCACCCAAGAAGATAGCGTGGAACTGTTCAGTATTTTAGCCACAAGCCACACATGACTAGTCCAAATTGAGATGTGCCGTAAGTGTGAACTATAAACTGAACTTTGGAACCTTAGTATAAAAAAGTAATATAGGTCATTGATAATTTTGTTTATGTGTTGAGATATTTTGAGATATTTTGTTTATGTGTTGAGATTAAATAGAATGTTTTACCAGCATTAATGGCAGCAGGTTTTTTCTTTTTTTTTTTTTTTTTTTGAAATATGGCTACTAAGAAAGTTGACAAATTCATATATGACACACGAGATGCTTCTGTTGGATGAGGGTGAGGAGACCATTGTGTGCTGACAGCCCCTCCTTACCCCCCGCTGGCCCTCTGCTACCTCTCTGGCCACTCTGCGATTGTCCTTGCCTGTATTAGAGGTGTTGCTTTGCTGTTGGCTTGGCCTGGAACACACTTCCACCAGACATCACATGGGTATACTCCCACTCTGCCTACAGATTTTTATTGAAATGTCACTTTGATAGTGAAGCCTTCCAGCTAATCTAAAATTACAAATTGCAGCCGCCTTTCCTTCTCCCTCCCCTGCTTGATTTTTCTCCAGTAGCACCCATCTGCAACTCAAACGCTACACAGTCTGCAAGATCCTGTGTCTATTATCCATTTGTCCTTCCGAGAGCAAGGATTTTTTCTTCTATTTTGTTTATTGCTGGAATGCTGTTTGGAATATAGCAAAAACTTTGTCAATATTTGTTGACTGAATGAACTAGTTGCCTTGGAGGAGGGATTTGATGTGATGGGCCAGAGAAACAAAGACAGCTCACTGGCCGTGGTTTCCAAAAGCCTGAATCTTAGGGTAACAAAAGATTCCTTGCACACACAGAATTTTTAAGGGAGATTCCCCGCTGTGGCAGAGTGGAAATAGATGTCCCTACAGAACTTAGATGTGACAGCGGTGAAAGGAGATAGGTCTATGAATTGATGAGAATTGGTTTCTACCAACTTGTAAGAAGTTTCAAAGTAGAAATCAACTTCAGTTGCAGAAAACGTACAGTTCTATTTCTCCTATACCAGTCTGTGACTGAGGCTTGCATAGAGACAGAAATGTCAGACATTTAATATTAGGATTTCCTGTGCCCTTGGTAGCAGGAACTACAAGATCATGTGGTCGTCCCAATAGCTTTCCTCATTGCCCCTTCCTCTGCCCACATCGCAATGTCTTACATATGGCCTGTTCATAAAATTTCATGTTCAGATAGATTTTCAAATAAATGTCAATCGTTTTGTGGAGACAATGAATTTGTATCTCTTCGACTCTGTCTTACACCTACCTCTGCATCTATTGTATATCCATATCAGATCTGTCTACAGAAAGTACCTTCGTGTGGCCATCACAACTTCAAAGGCAGAACCTGAGAATGTGAGATGCAAACCTTTCGGGAAAAGATCATATTCTGAGAAATCACTAATATGATAAATGGCATTCATTCACTGAGTGAATTTGGTAAGCGTGTGACACCTGGATTTATGTGAGCAATCAATCAGTTGTCTACCTGCATTTCCATTTCCACACATCTCGCCTCCCCCCATCCCTGAGGAGCAATCTGTCCTGCATTTGCTCCTCAACCTGCATTCACCCTTGGTGGTGAAGGGGAACCAAAAGTGAAGAGGGGCAGATAGCTGTTTCTCACATGTAGTGATTTTTTGAAGCTGCAAATTTTGAAGCTGCAAATGGTTCATTCTAGGGATCAGAATTGTTGCATTTAAGCAGGAGACAAAAAGCATTATTTAAAACAGGGTCATCTAATGTCACATGTCTATACCACAGCTTGCTCAAACTGTTGGCTCATGGTCTGGAGTCTGATGAAGCATATTTCTTTAGCTTGGTCTATGTGATTCTATACCTAGCATCACTGTTTGTCCCTTGACATACACAATGAAAAAGATATGAGTATTTCAATCAGCACTGTGTAGGCCCAGGATTTTTTGTTTGGTTAGTTTTCTAATTTTAGAATTAGGATAGAGATTGTTCTGGCTCTTGGTAGACAGGGGATTGCACTGTTGGCCTATTCACATTTGCACCCAGCAAAGATGTAGGAAAGAATCTAGGAAAGATCAATTTACTTAGTATTCAAAAAAGGAGAATTAATTATCTTCTCAGTGCAAGCAGACACAGAGGAGTGGCTTTGATGGCTTTCCATTTGGTCTAAGATTAAACAGATGTTCAATATTCACTTCAGATGGCATATGCTTGAATGTCAAATATTGCCTGTGAAACAGTCCAGTCAAGGCATTTTTACCAAAAATTCATTTATTTTTAAGAAAGGTGGCTGAACAATGGAGTAAACACATCAGAGCTGCCTTGCTCTATTCCTGGGTGGTTGTTGTCACCAAGGAGTATAATATTTGCTGTGTTTCGGTTAGATCAGTTACGGCACATCAAAATACTTGTTTAACTCAGAGATATATTACAGAAATTTGGGGGCATATGCACCATCTGAAAATGGGATAATTTTATTACAGTGGAAGAAAGCAGCCACTAGAATGATGCATTAAGCCTTGCAAAAAAAGTATTTCAGTTGATTTATTCAGTTGT
Organism: Talpa occidentalis; assembly: GCF_014898055.3. NCBI lineage: Eukaryota > Metazoa > Chordata > Mammalia > Eulipotyphla > Talpidae > Talpa > Talpa occidentalis. The sequence continues at coordinate 4,290,389 of NW_023601543.1, forward strand.
GGATTGGATGGGAAGATGTCTAAGGCAGAGAAATGTGTTCTTCATGTGAAAAATGGAAATTATTGAGTTCTATCTTCAGCTTGTCCAGATACTTTTATGTATTGCATCTTGGTATGGAATAGCTCAAGTGGTCTTGAATAGTGGTCTTCACTGCCTTTCCTGTTGAGGCTGTCAGGAGCTGCTCTCTTTCCATGTGAATTCTTCAGTGTTTGTGTCAAGGTCCACTTTGATGTCAAAAATAATCCTCACCGGTGATTTTTCCTGTGGTATCCTTTAAAAAATGTGATACCCAGCTGATATACCTGTTCCCCAAACAACAATAAAGAAGAAAATACATCACATTTGGAGCCAGCCAACTGATCTGTTGTTTTCTATACAAAGTTCCCCATTTTTCAAGGTCATGGAATCATGCAAAAACCTTGTTTGTCATACACACTGTGGTGAGGACCACTTGTTTAAGCCTAAAGACTGGCGGGTACCATGCTAATGGACACATGTGGTCATAGTACAGTGTGTCGAGGATTTGCATACAAGTATGCACACCCACTGTCATGATGACCCTGGCCTCCTATCTCCCATTTTTGCCTGGACAGTTATTACTTATTCCTCATACTGAATTGATATCGCCTCTGAGAAGCCCTCCTATGTGCTTTTGCAGCACCTCCATCATGTCACTGTTCACACTCCATTGTAATTGCCTGTTTACCTGTGGGTCTCTCTGCATAGACTCTATGTCACATGAAGAGCTTTTTATCCTTGTCCTTTCCATCTTTGTATTTCCAGGGCCTACCTTGATATAGACATCTAATAACTCTTTGTTCAATAAATTAGTGAATGAGTTCAAAAGACCTGTCTTTGTGTCTCACCTCTTCTTGTTACCAGCTGTGTGTACTTGGGAAAATAATCTCTTTGAGTTTATTTCTTCATTTGTAAAGTGGGGTTGATTATCCATACGTTAAAGCTTTGTAAGAAACAGAAGCCTAGAGAATGAAATTACATTTATTTATTTATTCATTCATTTATTTTTATTGAGGGCATTACAACACGATAAATGACTTAGGGGTGTGGGTTCACACGTCTTCAGATGCACATTACCACAATGCAACCACTACCAGTGCACCCATAGTCCTTTGGATCTGTGTTCCCACCCCTATCACACCCCCATCTCTAGCAGCCTCAATTCTGCACTCACATTTCTTTCTCCTTTTTTTTTTAAGATTTATTTATTTATTTATACAAGCACTGGGTACAGTCAGAAGTGCGGGAGGGTGAGAGGATTCACCAGAGCCAGAGCGGAGAGTAGAACAGGCAGACTGACGAAATACACTGCTGAGGAGAGCAGCGGGTGGCAGGAAAGGTCTGTCGCGCCATGTGGGACCCTCGCCGGCGGCCGGGGACCGAACTGGTGCTGCAGAGGCTGCGGGCAGCTTCGCAGCCTAGCGCTCAACCAGGGGAGGCCCTCTGCACTCACATTTCTAGGGTTTGGTTTGCTTTCATCAGTTCCTTTGTTTTGTACCTTCTGGATGTCAGATGAAAAGAGGCACAAGGTCAGGTCTCAGAGCCAGTGTGCCTTATTCTACATTCTGCTCTCTTTCCAGAACATCACAGTGCCTCTCACATAAAGTAATTTTGAATTGTGTAGGCAACAATGAAGAAAGTATATGTTACTTGATTAAACATTTTAGCTTTGATAAGTCAGCAAGGCTGTGTTTATTAATCCTGCTCGTTATTGGTGGAGATGCTGAGAGCAGCCCACTTATCTTTTTGGATGGTGACTCAGTGTTGTACACTATGTAGTCAGAAGACTGGGTTTGGAGTCTTTGCTCTGTGACTTCCTTGGGTTTTCAGATATTGGGAAACTTTCTCTGAGCTTTTGTCTTCTTGTCTGTAAAATGAGGGTATATATATACATAAACATGTATATATAAAAACATTTCCCCTGGTGGGATTATAGTGAGATGAAGGGCTACATATAATACATATAAACTGTAAAGTGCTGCATGCATATGATTATTACTAAGAAATGTCCAGTTAGTTGGCCACTGTCATATACCATCATGGAGTGGGGTGTAGTGCCCTTCTTACAACCAACAGAAGACATTGAAATTTAGTTTCTGCAACTGTTTGTATGGTTAAAACTGTGTACTAGGTTGTGTTTTAAATATTTTGAATGAAATTAAAAATGCTATGTGCAGTTTCTCTCCTAGGAAGAGAGTTTATCTTGTCAAACCCAGCCATCCTTCCCAAACTCCTGCTGATCTAACTCTAAAGCCTATTCCATCAAGTTCTCAGCATATCTAAGAAGATTACTCATTTACACTCATTATTCCATAGATCTGATTCAGAGGCCTGTAAATTTAACATGACAGCTGGGAATTTGCTTTAGCTATTTCGTTAGTTTTTCTCCTAGCTAGTTTTCTAGTTATCACGGTTTGGTTCTGGATTTCTCTTAGCGGTTAAGGGAGAAATTGAATGGAAGTGTTACCAAACTTCTGGCTTCAGATTTTAGAGGTCTAAGGAAACATGGTTACTGAAAAATGATATGGAACATGGAATCTAGGTCATCTCTAATGAGTTCAGAGATTTCCCCTCAACCGCATTACTCAGTGCTAAGGGTGGGGAATCTAGCTGTTCAATACAGTGATGAGACAAAGGATTTTTCATAGGATCTTAAATTCACACAGTTGGAATCCTACTACATAGCAGTTCTGTAGCATATAGTGCTCTCACACATAGAGATTTTATTCAATTTTTGAGAACAAGTCTGTGAAGGGTGATAGAATTACCGTTCACTTTTTCTATACTTAGATTGGGGTGATGAATACTTTTGCATAACCAGCGAGGGGCAGATTTTGAACTAGAACTAAAGATTTCTACTTCCTTAACCCTTGTGCTTAGTCTTATTCCTACCTAAGTTCTGCTCCTTTTCTCTCTTGAAATATCTGGGTCATTGGCGAACGTGTTCCGAGCAAATATGAATATGTATAAGGGCACTTGAATTATTTAGATCACTGCCTGTTTTCTACATCGTGTTTGGTGAGAAAGATGGATTCCATCTCTCCTCTATAAGACCTGTTGATATGATTTATATACACCAGTACTAATAATTTGGGAATATACAGAGAGTAAAACTCAAGGCAGTTGTAGGGGGCTTTAATCTAATGTAATTCTTATTTCTGAGTATCATCAAGCAGAGTTCATTCTTCCAGAATGTGTGATAGAGATCTATTGGTGACTTTGGGGGGAAATTGGAAATCATTAAAGGAGAAATATTGACTGCAGGACATAAATCTTTTCTAGGGAGAAACCACAAAGTGGAAACTAGGGATGAGAAAGATAAAGAACACATTTTTATAGTGGCATCACCTTTGTTTTTATTAAAATCATATAATCATAGAACTGGAGGGGCCTTCGCAATCACTTAGTCCTGATGTGTCATTTGACAGAGGAAAAGCACAAAGTTAAGATGTCTTGGTGGAAGTTCATGGTAAAAGCTGGATGAAAAGGCACGTGCAAGGCTCAGAAACTAGGACCTTGAGACCCCAGCATGCAGTACACTAAGACCTTCTTACTATTTTCCCCCTTTCACTCAATTCAGTCATTTTTCACACCTGCAGAGATGATCATTTAAGGTTATTCAGTATAAATCAACTTTTATTGATTCTAGTTTTTGTACCAGCAAAATGTCTTACAGTATATGCAAACAGTCCTAACTTCGAATTCAATCACAGTGACAAAAGTCAGATACAAAATAAAAGAACTACATTAGCTATACTTCAGGATGCAGGAAGACTGCCAGTTTATGACTTGAAAATCATTTTAAGAGAATATATTTCCAAGAGGTCATTAATCAGATAGTTCAGCTTCTAATTCATCAAGAGAACTACTCCTCATGAGTTAGGGATAGAATCTGACAGTTTTGATAATTCTTTTTAATAGGAACAGTTAATAGGAACAGAGCTGCAGTCAATAAACAGTCTCCATAATTGAGTCTTAAGCTTCTGAATTTGTCAACAATAATAAAGAGTGCAATTAGAAAGTAACTGGGGATATAATAATAGTTGTGTCTTTAATGAAGACTGAGACTGTTTCATAAACTCTGTGTAATTAGTTTTTGTGTGCTAGCAAATCTTTTCAAGTCCTGCAAAATTATGGATTATATCATATCTGAATGCTATTGATCTCTCTCTCTCTCTCTCTCTCTCTCTCTCTCTCTCTCTCTCTCTCTGTCATACAGAGCAATTAGGAAAGATAGCTTAAAAAAAAAAAAAAGACTGGCAAGGCAAAGATAGAGATAATTGAAAACTGAGGAGAGTCATTTCCATTGTCCAAAAAAGTGTTGATGGAATCTAGTATGTAATCTTGTATTTTCATCATGCTGTCATTCAGTGATCTAACACTAGGTGAGTCAATGAATGCTCATCCATCATAATGGGTTCAATATTTCCCCAAACCAGAATCACTGTAACAAGTAATATTAAGGCCAAAAACTTCCTGAAAGACCACCACATTACCACTGGAAACCTTCAAGCTATGTATAGCATATCATATATTTGGCTAGTTACTCTGCTTTTTATTTTATTTTTTTAAGATTTATTTATTTATGCATACGAGAGCTGGCGTACAGGCCAGAGGTGTGGGGGGTGAGAGGATTCACCAGAGACCGAGTGGGGAGCAGAACAGGCAGACTGACTGAAATACACTGCCGAGGGGAGCAGCGGGCGAGTCAGGAGAGGTCTGCTGCGCCGTGTGGGTTGCTCCCTAGCCGGCTGGGGATCGGACTCGTGCTGCAGAGGTTGCGTCTTAACCCCTTGCGCCACCAGGGAGGCCCTGCTTTTTATTTTATATGCATAACACCATCACTGTGGTACAATATTTTACAGAGAAGGGGAAAACATAATTTATTTAATTTATAAAGTGCTGAAATGTGACCTTTATAACAACTTTGAGAGGCAGGCAGGCCAGAGGTTCCTACAACTGTTTGCTAAATAAAGAATCTGAAGCTCAAAGAGCAGAAGTGACTTGCCCATGAGGAATTACAGCCCTACTGTCAGATCTGGTTCTTCCCACCCCACTGCTTTCAATTTTCTTTAGTTGCTAAGTTTCACCTCACACCAAGCATACACTTTTGACTTCAATCTGAGTTGCAAATTCTATTAAATACTGTATTGTTCCATGTGGATTTCCAATTACATTTATTACGTGATGTGTGTAACGTGGCTGTTCCTTTCTGAATTATATAACCGTGCACATACACTATACATTAGATACCTGGGGATATTCTGATTTATAAGCTTCATGGTTGAAGAATGGTATATTCTTTACATAGGAAGCGTCCCTCTTGCCTTTCAGATGGCTGTTCTTCAGATTTATGATTCAATTAGAAAGGACTTAGAAAAACTTTTTCATTGTTCAGCAGCAATCTAAAAGGATTTTTTTTTTTTAAGCGAATTGACACCTCGAGTTTTAATGGAAGTGGATTTCTCTGTCACAAAACACCCTCCTGGAGTTGTGATATTAAAAACAATTCAAAGATTCAAGTCAATCAATACTGAGGTCCAAAGTGTTGGTTGTTGAGGATACGAATTACAGAGCCAGGGAACACTATCTGAAATCACTTCATCCCCACAGGAAAAGTGTTCTGCAAAGATGGGCTCTTTTACAGTGTTTCCAAACCTTTCATTTCACTAAATAACATGAATAATTTATTGGCAGAGAGGAACATAAATATTCCCTCCTTCTTGAAGTTTCCTAGATTTCATGGAAATTGCTTGAAACTTCTCAGAGGTTTCAACAGTTGCAGTTGGTAGAGAGCAGACCAGCCACGAGGAGTTTTCCTGGTTTGGGAAAAAGACATCCACTTCACTTAGTGGGAAGCGTTTTCCTTCCTCTCATAGAAAATGTACAGAAGTGATGTGTTCTGGGAACACGGCAATGGCTTGAGGCTGTTGGATCCAGTCCAGATAGCCATGGTGTTTTAGAAGTGAAGTTTTGATCGTCTCGGGTAGATTATTCAGAAGTTTTCTTTGGGTTTTAAATATTGATACTCAATTTATTAAAGTTATAAATCCCCAAACCTAGTTTTTCTTCCATGTTTGAATTCTATATACAAATCTTACTGTTCTATTTATAAATCTAGTAGATTTTAACAATGCTTCAAAGTGCTTTTAAATAATGTATGGCACCATTTGCCAACTTAAACACCTTCAAATATTTTAAACTGCATCTTTACATATAATATATTGTGTTCATTTTCCTTTCTTAAGTCTTTTAATTATCTGATAAACAAGACTTTAGAGTATTAAGTAATTATAATAATAAATTGAATGTATGTATAGTGAACTGAAAGTTCTCTTAGGTGCTCCAGTAGTGTTAGAGAACACAGTAAAATTCCACTTAAAATCCTAAGTATAATCAGTTATCAGTTCCATATTTTATTTTTTTAAGATTTATTTATTTTTATACAAGAGCTAGAGTACAGGCCAGAGGCACTGGAGGGTGAGAAAATTCACCAGAGACAGAGGGGGGAGCAGATCAGGCAGATAAACCGAAATGCACTGCTGAGGGGAGCAGCGGGCACGACCATGTGGGAATCTCCCTGGCTGGCCGGGAATCGAACCTGTGCTGCAGAGGCTGCAGACAGCTTCACAGCGCTGCGCTGTGCTCAACCTGCTGCGCCACCAGGGAGGCCCAGTTACACATTTTAGATAGGAGTTACAAGACTGTCACTCCAAAGGGAAAAATCCTCTTAAAATACAACTTCATAGATATCATCATGTACAAAAATGTAACAATCTAGTTTGATTCTCTCAAACCTTTATGCTTTTAGTTCTAAATCTTCCCACATTTAAAAGAACTATGCTTACTCAGAAAATTAATATCTTTCCAATTTCTTGTGGTTACTTATAACCAGAGACATTGGCCAGGTATGAGACCTGCAGCCACAAGTCCTTGGACCACCCATGTTGTCTTTCTGAGCCCTTTTGATATGGTCACCATCTCTCAGATGACTTGACTTTAAAAGGGAATGCATCTCCTAACTCACATTATGCTTCTCAAATAAATCTGCCAGTGCCCACTCAAGTTGATCCCTTACAAGTCTGTGCTTCATAAAATATATTATAGTGCCCAAGATTGGGCTGTCCAAGATTGGACTCGAGCCCAATTGCCTAGGTTCAATTCCTGGTTGTAGTACTTATTAGCTGTGTGACTTTGGACAAGAAGCTTAGTTTCTCTGTGCCTCAGTTTCTCAATCTGTACAATGTGACTAATACCAGAAGGAACTTTATAGGTTTGTTGTGAGAATTAAATGTGTTAATATAACTAAAACCTTTTGGATGGTCTTGGCTCATAATTTGTGTTATATTAGTATTAACTGTTAATTATTATTATTATCATATTTGCTTCTAACTCTAAAGACCTTTGAACTGGAGTATCCTGTTATATAAATATCTTTTCCATTTAATATTACAGATCTTTGAACTTAAAGGAATCTTGTAAACTTTCATAATTATAGAATCATATAATTTCCTCAGATATATTCAGTTTAATTCTGTTAATTTATTTGAATTTTTCCCTTCTGTGGTCACAGATTACTAAGTTACTCTACTGACTGAGCTCAATGCATTTAATAAATGACTTGCCACCAATGCTTGACTAATCTGTATCTCAATTTCCTTTACTGAAAAATAGTGTGTGTGTGTGTGTGTGTGTGCATGCGCACGTACCTGCTATTGCTAGGCATTATTCTGTTCTTTGGCTAAATTAGTGAACAAAGTAGACAAATATTCCTACCTTCTTGGAGCTTATATTCTAACCAAGGTGAGAGTGGCAGGGACCAAGTAATGAGGACAGGAGACATAATGAGTGAATGAAGCATATGGTGTGTTAGGTGATTAAGTGCTAAGGAAAAAAATAGAACAAGTTAATAGGTATCAAATCTATTGGGAAAACTAAGAAAAACCCCAAAAAATCTGCAGGAGGGATTTTGGGGACCAATTACAGTATTAAAGAGAGTGATCAGTGAAGGCCTTATAAAGAATGTGAGCTTTTTTTTAAAGATTTATTTATTTATGTATACAAGAACTGGGGTGCAGGCCAGAGGGGTGTGAGGGTGTGGGGGCGTGAGGGGATTCATCAGAGACAGAGTGGGGAACAGAACAGGCAGATTGACTGAAGTACACTGCAGAGGGGAGCAGCAGGCGAGTCAGGAGAGGTCTGCTGCGCCATGTGGGTCAGCTGCCTGGCTGGGGATCGAACTCATGATGCAGTGGCTGTGGATAGCTTCATAGGTTTTGTCTTAACCCCTTGTGCCACCAGGGAGGCCCAGAATGTGAGCTTTGAGTAAAGATTCGAATGTCATGAGGGACATAGCCTCATGTATAAGACATGTGCAGGGGAAGAGCATTTCAGGCAGCAGGAATGATATATTAGTCAGCTTCTGCTGTGGCAACAAACAGCCCAGTGTTGGGTAGAGCAGCACAAACATTTCATTTTTGCTCCTATGACAGAGCCAGTGCCATTTTCATAATTCTTCTAAATAGTTTCCTCTCTCTAGGATTATTATACATATTTAAGCTTACCCAGGGCAGGGCAATGTCATGGGCAACAGGGCAACATGGCAAGATTAGGGAGTATGAAGGAAGGGTTGACGCAGTGGGTCGGCTTGTCCAGTCCTTGAATGTCTCCAAGTATCTTTGACTTACTCGTGGCCAATCCCTGGGAATGTAGCCCTCAGAATGTTCTTTAGATCACTGATATTTTGTTGTATACACCTAGGAGAAATAAACCATACCATGGCGGCTTGCCAGGGGTGCTCTGCACAAACATCAAGATTGATGATGTGCACCTGCTTTCCTTCTTTTGGTTCTGCATCTCAGTGGCCGTGGCCGACTGCTCACAAAATGTGCTTACATGACCAATCTCTTACAAAAGCCTCAGACCTTGGGGTTCAAATGTATTTCCCTTGGCTGGGACATTTCACACTTGTCCCTGTAGTTTTCTGCCAGAGGAAAAAATCCTTCCTGTGTATCCTTGGATAAGGAAGGACATCAGAAATCTATGCTGACCTCTCTGGACTCTGTCAATGCATATATTTTCCCCGCTGTTTTAACTGTATTCCTTCTTCTGTGATGAATCATAGCTATGAGCATAACCTGCAATTGGATTGTGATTCTTTCTAGTCAACCTTTGAACTTAAGGATGAGGTCGTGTGACTTTTCACATGGGAAAAGAATTGATTATGGTTATTACAAACAACTAGAACATAGGCTTACAAACAGGAGCTTACTTGCAGGATCAAGGAAGAGCAAAGAAGCCAGTGCTTGTGGTGTAAAGGGCATGAGAGGGTGAGGATTAGGAGAGGAGTGACATAGGATTTTGCAGGCCATCACGCCCTGGAAGCCTTTCCAGAGTTTTGAGCAGAAGAGTGCTGTGATATAACTTAAGTTTTAAAACGGATCACTGGGGCTACTGTTTGGAGAACTGGACAACAGAGAACAAGGGCAGAAATTGGGAACCCTACTAAGAAGCTCTTGCAAAAAAAAAAAGTGAGAGGTGATGGTGTGCGCTGGACTAGGTGACAGCAATGGAGGTGGTAAGAAATGGTCAGATTTTGGATATTTCGAAGATGATTTTGTGGCTCAAGTGGAGTAATGGTGTGTGTCAAAGTTTGCAGATGTAAGATACCTTACGTGAGGGAGTGATTATTAGAGGGTTTGGCCAGGAGGATGAACATGGCCTGAGAACACGAGGGAAAAGGAAAGCTCCCATTGTAAAGCTGCAGATGTTGGCTTTCTCAGGCAATTCAGGAAACTAAACAGACGTTTTTCTGGTGGAAATCCCAAGAAATATGACTTGACAGTGCTGTAATCTTAGATAATCTCTTTGTGGTCAGGCCTAATTCACCAGCCCAAGCACATCAGCTTGGAGGAAAATTCCTTTCTTTCCCCATTTGCAAAGGGGAGTTGGTATAATTTAAAATATCTCACCTAGGACTTTGTCGACATACTAGGATAAGAGTTGTGCTGTCTTCTCTTACTTGCAGACACATGACCACTGTGGTCTCAAGCCTGGATGTTTTCTGTCACCTCGTAATCATTAAAAACACATGTTGATGTCACATGTGATAGAGCCAGCTTCTGGGTCGAGGTCATCAGTAAGGACTTTGCCTGTACCTCACTCTTTTCCCAATTCTCCTTACGACCCATGTCCCCAACACACACACACACACATACACACACACACACTCCAGTATTTGGGAAGATGCAATTCCCTCTTGTGCCTGGAGATTACACTGCTAACTCAGATGCGAAGGAGAATTTGAGCTGAATTATTTCTATTGCTTCTGTTCTAAAAATATCACTTCCTCTTTGCCTAATGTGTACAGGAAATATGTGACTTTATTTCTATACAGCAGATGCAAAAGCAAGTCAGGTAAGGCAGTAAACCCCAGGTGTGACTGCATTTTGATGTACTTAGAATTGCCACAATTAGAAAGCTCACCCCCCATAGCAGACCCAGAGCTAATTACACTAGGAAGTCAGGAAATTGGTTTAACCGAGAGAATTTGTGATATTATCCCTGTTGACAATTGGATTAGGGGATGTTCCCAGCTCTGTGGTTTACAGGATATTTTTCTACAAATCATTAGCAAAAAAATGTCAAACAAACTCTTTCGTTCTTCACCTTGAAAGAAAGCCACAGATTCCTTACGGGATCTGACTGCAGCACAGGACATCAAGCAAATGTATTTAGAAAGTTGCCCAGCCAACAAGTTGCTTTTTGACCTGACCCAGGAGCTAGTCACTGACTGTAGCTGGACAAGGCAGCGTGCATAACGACATGCTACGGTGGGGTATCTCAAAGGGAGAGGGTACCATTTTTCTGAAATGCCATTGAGCACTCTGAGGCCGCTTTCCATTGGAGCCCTGTGGATGAATGTTTCCTGAACCACGCATGGTGTACGTGGCTTGAAACTTTATGGTATATAGGGGCTCTTTAGAAGGAAAGAAGCCTTTGAGTTCTATTACTCGCTGAAGGCAAAGTGCATGTGATAGGGGCAATGGGAGGGGGGACACTTAAAGTGATTTTCATTCCTTTATTTAGAACGATGGTGTCAAGGTGGACCAGACTTGGATTCCGGGCAGAGTGCTGTTACCGACAAGTCGTGTCACTTCAACAAGGGCACTGAAATTGTCAGCAATTTCATTTCCTCAACTGTAAGAAAGTGGGGCTTTTAGCTAGGCTTGGTTCATCCAACAGATATTTATCAAGTAGCTGCTATGTGTCAGGCGCTGCTGGAAGTGCTTGGGATATGGCAGTGAGCAAAAGAGGTGAAAAACCCTTTCCTGATGTGAATCGCATTCCAGTTGGGGGGTAGGAAACCAAACAGAATACAATCAACATAATAAATAAGGAGATGCTTCTATTAGGAGGTAATGAGTGCTACGAGAAAGAGAAAAAAACAGAGTTGGGCAAGGGTTTTGTGGAGTGCTGGGAGAGGTCGTCTCTAAGATGCTTGCTACTTCTTTAAATCCACGGTTCACTGGTGTGTGTTCAATAATGATGATCAAAACAAGTTTTATAGAAAATATTTTTGTGCAAAGAGCCTTTAAAAATCCATCATTTCTATGAAGGTGTCTTTTGGTTTTACAGCCGGGTCCTGGTCGCCCAGTGTATGTCTCTGTTGTGGTTCTTCTCCCAATACTCCTTTCACGCTCACTCTGCAGGCCAGGACAGAGGTCAGGCCGGACATGGAGTATTTGTTCTCTTCATTTTGATTAATATCACCAAGGAACTTGCCAGACCTCCAGGCTTTCTATTCCATAACTTCATTCTAATTGGTTCCCAGACTAGTGCTAATACCCTAAATCTTCTAGTGAACAAGAATAAGCAGCAGTTCAGAATTACTGTATGGATACTGAAATACAGTACCTGAGGAGTGTGTGTGTGTGTGTGTGTGTGTGTGTGTGCACTTTAAATGTCATTTGGGGATAAGAAGGACAAACCGTTTATAATCAATGGTAGTATTTCCTATTGGTTAGCGACCACTAAGAAGGCCAGAAGTCGTATTGGCCACATTTACTGCTTTTTATTCATTCACCTTGTCATTTATTCTTCAAATATTCGTTGAGCATTAGGAGTTGTAAATTACTACTTTTGATAACAAATGCACCAGAGAGGAATTATATCATTTTTGAATAATTGCTAATTGAAATATAATCTATAATACAAATGCTACTAATTAACATAAAATTCAAATAGAAAAATAATTCATTTGAAATATTAATACCATTAAAAAACAGACTACCTTCAAGAACCTTATCGATCACTAATCATCTATTAGTGCAACCTACTGGGGTATCTATTAGGGCGATCTGCTCAAATCCAATGAATACTCGAACAGTGATCTGATTGAATTCAATTCTCACTAGTGCCTCATTTGTTTATATTACCTGCATGTATCTGTAGACATCTAGAAAACAGGCCTTAAAAACAAAAGAGCATTCAAAGTGGGGAAGGATAGATGGAACACTAGTTTGTTTTTTACTTGAAAAAAGAAAAAGTGTAGCCTGAGTGCCTGCGAGAACAGGAACGGGGTTGCTGAGAAGATACCCAGTCTTTATCGCTTGCCCATGGTGTTTCTAGTTCTTAACATGTGTTTGTTGAGTGAATAAATGAACAGGTTTTTGTTTGGATTTGATATTTTCCCCCTGGCAGAGTGGTGTTGTGACATTATTCTGTTTAATTACAAAGGAAGTATATTCTTGCTATAAAGATATAAATTAATCAGCAATGTTCAAAGTCCATACTTTGTTAGGATAATGACAGATACGGAGCAGTCTGACAAGTATTGGGAGGGACGGGTGGTGATAAGCCGTTAACAGCCCAAGAGAAAGATGCTTGACCCAGGCCAATCGGAATCAGTTTAGGAAAGGCTGGATGTTGCACCCATTCTCCAGGGACCATGAAGAGCACGTGATGGAGAATTTATTATGTGGGACATGAAGAACAAGGAGTAGAAGGTGATGGTGAGAGATCAAATTCAGTAATGGGATGAAGAATGTATCCGCTTTCTGTTGCCACCAGAAGAAATTTAGCAGCTTAAGACAACATGTCTAGGCTGTCTCAACCGGGCATTCTGCTCAGGAGATCACAGGAGCAAAGTTGAAAAGGTGGCTGATGTGTGCACTTATCTTGAGGCTCTTGGGTGGGGAGAATCAGCTTCAAAGCTCATTCAAGTTTGGCAAGAATTCAGTTCCTTGTTCCCATTTCTGCTTGGTCTCCTTCACCTTGTAGTCACCTCTGTGGGTCAAGAACGTCTCAGGCTGTAAATCTAAAAATTCCTCTCCTGCTATCTCTCTCTGCTTCCTCTTCTGCTTTTAAGCACTCAAGCCATTACAGTGGGCCCATGCAGATCATCCAGACTAATTTCCCTACCTAGAGATCATCCTTTTTGGCATGTAATGTAACATATCCACAGGCGTGACACCAGGGGGTGGATGTCATGGGGGGAAAATTTTGGCTCATCACATAGAGTGTGCAGGAAACTGTGACTTGGTGTGTTTTCCAGCCATTCTAGTCTCTTTGAAGTTTGCTTCCAGCACAGGCTGGATTCTCTGCTGCAGATGCGATTCTGGATGTGATTTAGGTTCTGCCAATCACATGTCCTCACATGAGACTTGAACTTGGAACTGAGGTGTGGTGGAGAGAGGAGTGTGGTGAGACCTATTTTAGCAGGTGGTTATTGGATCAATGCTGGTAGGATTCTGGAATCAGAAGCTGTAGGAGTGACTTCTTGATTCAGCAGGTAACTGTAGCTGAAGCAGCCAGCATACCAGAAATCTGATTGAGTTTCAGATAACACAACCATCTACTGAATGTCTTCATATGGACCTGGCAGTTTGCAAAGGCTACTTGGTTAAGTGGAAGTGACTCAGTTCTCCTTTTCACAACTAAAGAAATGGAGAAGGAGATGTTAAAGGGATTTGCTCACTGTCACATGGTGATTAAAGCTGAGATTCGAGTTCAGAGTTCTTCCCATCGAGTGACTGCTGCCTGCTTCTTATTGTTGCGGTTGTAGGAAATCAGGTTCTTTTCCCTCTAAAATTTGTAGCTTATAACCCTATTCTGGGTTCTGACCTTGACCTTATGTGGGACTCAGCTGTTTTCAAAGTGCTTTCACATCCCATAGCTTCATTTGATACCTGGTGATGTAACTTGGATGTGTAGGATTATGGAAAAGTGGGAGATGGATAGGAGAATATCCCCACTGGGGTGGTCAGGGCCAAGCAGCCCTGAAATCCCCACAATGTGCAATTTAAACTGCTGCTGGGGGGAAATCTCACCTTGGTACTCCTGCCCACAAGGGGTGATCTCCAGGAAACTGTGCTGTTTCACGAAGAATGCTCCAGAAGCACAAGGACCCAGACGCCATAGACGCAGCCACAGCTGCTGTCATCGGGGAGAAAGGAATGCTCTGGCAGGTCAGCCGGTAGAGGTGATCAGCTGAGCTGTCACATTCATGCAGTGACAGATGCCTGAGCTCGTGTAATGTAAGAAAGAATCCCTAGAGCTGGAACAGGCAGAGAAATGCCACATTTTCATAATTTCATTAAAAATGCAAAGAATGTTGCCGGGTTGTCATGTAAAAGTGAATGCCCCTTGAAGATAGGAAATTGTTTCTTTTAAGACAGGGAAACATGAGTGAGAAAGGGATCGCCGAGTTTACTCCTGGTGCAGGTAAAAGCAGCCTCAGATGGGCCGGCAGGACTGTGTGGATGTGTCCTGGGGGCAGGACAGGGGAGGAGCAAGGAGGAGTCTTAAGGGGTCAAGACTGAGCCCTTGCTTTGGAGTTCTGTATTTTATGCCCAGACTTAGGGGGAAAGTTCTCAGAAAGTTCTCTGTCTCATTGACCACTATGTTCACAACAGTTAGAAAAGAGTCTGCCACGATGTGGACACTGAATACGTCTTCGCAGATTTACTGTTGCAGATGGAATATTACTCTGCGGCACTGGCTGCTCAGGCTTCTTTAGTTGTCATTTATAACTTCAGTTTTATATCTTCAGACTTGCTCGGATAGCCTGACTTTTGTACTTAACCTTAAAAGAAATCAATTATCTTTTTATGTAGTAAAATCTAGTGGTGTTTTCCTTCACACTTTTAATGCTTGCTCTCATGCTTTGAAAGACTCCTTTCATTGTCATACCATGTAATTTCTCCCATATTTCTTTTTAATCCTTTCTCTGATTTCAGTTTTTACATTTGTATGGAGAAGCTATTGATTTTTGAATGTGCATCTTGAAATGAACATCTTCCTGAATTCCCTTGTACATGACAGTTGCAATTATGTAAAATCTGCACATAGAACATAATATGGAAAACAAAAATACAGCAGTTGTGTTAAATGGGAGCATTATGAGAAGCCTTTTTGTAAAAAAAAAAAAAAGGAATATTTAAAGAATGATTGCATGTTTCCTAAATAGGGAGAGGAAAGGCAGGAATCGATGGGTCCAGGCTCAAGTTCTGCCTTTTGTCACTGGATAATCTTTCGCAGGTCTGTCCATTTCCTCACCCAGGGAGATAAGTGCCTTTGACCAAATGATCTCCAAGGTCTCCGGTAGCTCCAGCCTTCTCAGACTGCAGCTTGACTTAAACGGATATTGTTAATAACTTGCCAATTCAGATCAAAACAGAAAACTCTTTTGTAGTTCTTGCAGCTGGGCTTTTAAAACGTCTTTTGAACCTTTTAACAAGAAAGTGATAATCCCCAGTCTTGCTTCCAAGTGGGTCACCATGAAGCCAGACATTGGAAAAGGTAACTGCAATGACGTAGTTGGTTATTCGACTTGTTGTGAGAATATTAGCCACGCTGCAGAATCCACATGCTTGTTAACAATTTGCAGAATGTGCTCAGAGAAATATGTGTGAGCAAGCACGGGGACTGAAGCATGTGCACCACGCCCGCTCCTCCCCACTCTCTCCTTAGCAAAGGCTCTCAGCCCTAGACAGGAAGTGGTCATTCCATTGGCCAAAGTACATTACCTCCAGTTCTCCTGATTCTCACTCTAGCTGGTCACTGTAATCTACTCCCTTCCTCCGCTGAAATATACCAAAGGGAAGTTGTGTAAACCACCACGATGCCCTTACAGTAACCGGATTTTCTGCTCTGAGTTGGGAACATAAGTGATGTATTAAATGGAACATGCCAAAATGCTAAGGCAGCATGAGGGACACCATCTGTCACAATATTTTTCTAGTTAATTTTAAGTGAGCAAAAGATTAAAAATATGTTTTCTTAGTTCTAGCATCTTCACAGAGGAAATCTATTAAAGCAGGAGCTATGACGTTTGCCAATCCTTATCTGTCTCCCTAAGTTACCAGCATTTAAATGAAGTTATGAATCATCAAAGAAGGGGCCGAGGGTTTGCAGGAGGGAAGGGCTGGAAAAGTGAAAGCATTCTTTGCTGACTGTCTCAAGTTTTCTATTTCCTCTGTAACAAATTCCCACAAGCTTGGTGGCTTAAACAACGCACATTTGTTGTGTAGTTCTGTAGGTCAGAGATCTGAGACGGGTCTGACTGGGCTCAGTGTGAGGCGCCCGCAGTGCTGCGTTCTTTTTAGAGAGTCTTGGGGAGAATCTGTTTGCTTGCTTTTTTCAGCTTCTGGAAGCTACCTACATTCCTTGACTCCTGCCTCCTTCATCCATCTTCAAAAGCAGCAATGTTGCATCTCTCTGACAGAAAGGGCATTGTTTAAACACATAAGGGGCGGCAAGTGGAGAAGTAGAGCCAGGAAAGAATTTGTCAGATGAACAGGAATTATTACATTTATTAAGCTCTGAACAGCTTATCTCTACAAGCTCATTTCGACAATGGATGATCAGTTCAGTGCTCATTTTTTTTTTTTTACTGAGAACTACGTGACATTAATATTGTATAGATTTAAGGTGTACAGCAATGTGGATTTGTATATTTATAGATTACAATAAGATTGCCGCCATAGTGTTACACACTTATTGCTTCATTTTTGTGGTTAGAGCACTTAAGATCTAGTCTCTTAGCAACTTTGAAGTCTATAACAGTGTTGTTAACCACAACGCCGTGCTTTAAGTCTCTAAGACTTATGCCTCAAGTTTGTGCCCTCTCCAGTCCTCACACACTCTAGCCTCAGGTAATCACTATTTTAACCTCTGTTGCTACAAGTTTGGCTTTTAATAATGTTACATATTACTGATATCATGCGGTATTTGTGTTCACTGCCTGACTTATCTCACTTAGCAGAATACTCTAGGTCTCTCCAGGTTGCTAGAAGTGGCAGAATTTACTTCTTTGTCATGGCTGAATCATATCCCACTATACAGACACGCCCACACACAAGCGTCACATGCACATGCCACATTTTCTTTATCTCTTAATTCATTCATTGACAGACACTTAGTTTATTACAATGTCTTGGCTATTGTAAGTAATGCAGCAGTGCACACGGGAGTGCCGGCATCTCTTCACTCTCCTCTGTGCAATTCCCTTAGCTATAGTGGGATTGTGGGATCGTGAGGTATGTCTATTTTTAATTTTTTGAGGAAACTCCATACAGCTTCCCACAGTGACTGCACCAATTTACATTCCCAACAATGCAGCAAGGGTTCCCTTTTCCACATCCTCACCAACACTTTTCTCTGTTCTGCATTGTAATGTTAATGGATAGATAATATTCTATTGTATGATCTATTATTTGTGTCAAAATTCCATTATGTGTATCAAAACAACTCTTTCCTCAATGATACTCGTTTATATTTTCTCTAATTTTTACTGTTAAAACAATCCCATTGGTGCAATTATCTGATTATTTTTGTAAGAATAACCTAAAAGAGGGACTACAAGTTAAAAGATCATGTATATTTTTAAGACTCTTGACACATCCTCCCAATTACGTTTTGGTTTAAGACCTAAACTTAAGGTCCAATTTATGTGCTTTGACATTTGATAAAATCTGGAGGGCCATGACCTGCCTGCCTGCCAGTTCCCTTCCCCACTCTGCTTCGGTGACTGAGGTCACACAATCGTTCTTATCACAGGCACCAAGTGCAGTTCCTCCTTATCCCTGGCCATGGATTTCAGTTCTATGTCAGCCTTAGGAATTATTCAAACCAGCCAGTCACATCCTCATGGCAACCAGGGCACCTCATCCTCTTGATACTACAACCATTTCTTGTTTTCCTGCTGCCAAATGCAACGCCTGTGTGTCCCTCGATGGCATGCAGTGTCCTTCCTTCCTGGGCTGCAAGTGCACGATGCTAGTAAATTGCGTTGATTTCATCTGACTGTTGTCACATGCCATGTGTTTAACCCAAGGGCAGGGGCCCCTCCATCATTAGCGGGGTGAAGAGGGGTGGGTTAAAACATGGACGCTTCAGAAAATTGATTTTATCATGTTTGTTCTGAAGCATTTGGGATCATGAATCCTATACAAATTTTAAGAATCCAATGAATGGTAAGAATCCAATTTCCAGAAAAATGAGCTGGTAATACACATACACATTTTGCATACAATTTTAGGGGATTCAAGGGATTCTCTGAAGCATCCAGAATGACTATCCTCATGATTTTATAAAATATGGAGTAGCATTTTTTGCTGAGCTTTAAAAAGGAGTCACTTTAATTCTTTTCCATGTGAAATGTGTTTCCAGTCGCTTTTATTTCAAGGTAATTTTGCAGGAGTGTTACAACATATATAGAACAGCTGGACTCCATGTTAGGTCTGTGGGAAGAGCAGACACCTGGTAGCTCCAGCTATTCAATCAAAAGAACAGTGTCTTGTTGGTTTTGGTTTTTGAAAGATTGCACCAGAGGAAAATTGGGAGGCTACAAAAGCATTTCACCTATTTGTGTGCCTACTTCCTATCAGGTCATGTGTCAAGAGTTTTATAAGCAATAGCTCCCTTACTCTGCCATGTTTTTCCAGATTGCCTACTACATGGGAGTTATTCTGTTAATCGAGAAGCAATGAGGTGTAGTAGGTTGGGTTTTCGCAATAAAGAGATCTGAATGTGAATATTGAATTTTGTACAACACAACCTGAAGCAATTTGTTTAACAATAGTAATATTACCTTTTATGGTATATCAATATTCAGTGCTAATGTATGTTAAGCATCTGCTTTAGTCCCCAGTATTAGTAAGCCTCACTAAGTTGTCATTAGTATTATGTCTCTCTTGCAGATGTGGGAACAGGTCCAGAGAGGTTAACCTGCCTGAATTTCATATAGCTTAGGACCTCATCAAGGTCATGAAGTTGATGTCATGGTCTGCATCAAGTGACCACATGCTGTACACCAATTATAATTACATTAATTTTCACAGTGTGTACAAGCGCTTACAACTTCAATTAGCATACCAATGTCCATCAACAAAGTGAAAGCTTGGAGCTGGAGAATAAGGACATCACATTTGACAAGGGCAGCTTGTAAAATCTCGAGAATGTTCAAGGAGCAGAGGCTCAGCGGGAAACCATTTAGAAAACAGGAGCTGATAACTTGCTCCCTGAGCTTCAGCCATGCTGGAAACTGGAGGGCTCCCTTGCACCTCAGGGGGCAGGGCAGTATTTTAGACACAGCTTTGGCACACATCTTCTTAGTTGAGCCCTGAACTAAAAGACGTAAGTTATCCCCCATTTGACATACAATGATATTGAGACTCTGGAGGGTTAAAGAATTTTTCAAGCATTAGTTCTTCAAATATTTCTTTCACGTTAATTTCGGTCTCTTCTTTTGGAGCTCCACTGACATCAATCTTCGACCATTTCATATTGCTCTATAGGTTTCTGAGCTTCTGATTGTTTTTCTTTTTTAAATGTCATTTTTTCTTTCTCCTTTTCCAGTTGGATGATTTCTCCTGAAAGAGAGAGTGGGGAAAAAAAAAAAACTGATTGGGAAGGAATACCCTCTACACTTTTTGGATCACAGGAATTTCCCCCCACCCCCTGCCCCCCTGCCTTTAATGTTTTTTTGTTTTTTGTTTTTTGCTTTTTTTTGCTGGTGAGAAACAGTGGGTTCTCCCGTGGGTTGGCCTATTCATACTGCTGTCATACAATTTCCTTGAAGAATGGCAGAGAGAGAGAGAGAGAAAGAAAAAAAAAAAATTAACAGAAAAATGGGATTTTCCTTTTATTCTCCATTGGCCCCTATTCTCAGTTCTGTGGCCAGAAAGACAAGGCTGAGCCTGGGACTCGTGCCAGCCCATACACAGAATTATGAGATCCCTCCTCCCGCTCAGGGTTCTCCTCACACTCCCTAGCCCCTGGGCCCCCCGCTTCCTGGTTCTCTAACGGAAAAAGACAGACTTTCTCTCAGACTTGGGCTATCCTCTCCCACTGTCCAGTTCCATGACTGAGCCACAATTCATGTCAAAGCAGGAAGAGCAAAGAGGAAATAAACCTGAGAAAATCAATTCTGTAACAGTTGCTTTTGTAAGTTTTGAATCACTTCCCCCATTTGCTGGCTTTGTTTACTTTTTAGAACCTTCAGGTAGTCGTTTTGTTTTTCCTCCAGAGTTTTGGTTGTAATCAGTACGAGAGAGGCTGGAAGGGACTTACTCCATTTTGGCTGGCACTGGGGATCCTGCTGTGTGATCCGGATTGGGCTTGTGTTAAATCTCCATGTCAGTGTGTGGGGAAATCACATTTTAAAAAAATATTGTCTTCAAATCCTTGACTATAGCATATCTCTTCATTTATTTCTATCTTCTAATGTCTCTAAATAACTTTTATAATCTTCATCATTAGAGATTTGTGTATCTTTTTGTTTGATTTATTCCTGGGTACTTGGTGTTTTTCTGTAATTGTTTATGATACATTTAAAAAAGACTTAAAAAATGTTATTGCTTATACAGAGAAACACACTTGATTATTTTATATTTATATCTTTTTCCAAGGAAAATTGCTAAACTGTCATATTAACTCTAATGGTTTATCTAGATTCTTGTGGGTTTTTATTTGAAAAAGCTTATCTGTCACTAATGATAAGTATATTTCTTCCATATTCCTATATGTTTTATAATTTTTTCTTGTCTCACTGTGCTGACTAGGGGAATGTTAAATAGAAGTAGTGATAGTAGGCAGCCCTGTCTTGTTCTGGGTCTCAGAGGGAAGGATTTCAATGTATCACCATGAAGTATGATGTCTATTGTACAAGTTTTCAAGACACCTATCATCTGGGTAGGGAACTTACCTTCTATTGGTGATTTGCTAGGAATTTTATTTTTTTAAGAGCCCACTGAAATTTAACAAGTGCTTTTTCTGCATCTCTCAGCATAAGTTTTGGTTTCTCTCCTCTAACCTATTAATGTGGTGAATTATATTTTTGATTATTCAACATTAAACCATGCTGAATTCCTGAAATAAATTTAACCTGAGCAAGTGTATAACCCTTTAAATTTACTTTTAGATTTGTTTCATTCCTTTTGATTAGGATTTTATGTCCATAACTCTTATTAAAACTGGCTTATAATTTTCCTTTTTCAAATCATCTTTCAGGTTTAGGTATCAAAGTTATATTAGCTTCATAAAATGAGTTGTGGTGTGTGGTCTCCTTTTATATTTTCTGCAACTGTTGTGTAAAATTGGAATTTTTTTCCCTCAAGTGATTCACATAACTTGACAATTGACAATGGAGTTGATCTCTCACTATTTTGTGTGTGTGTGTGTGCACGCGTGAGCGCGCATCACAGTTATTGTGCATGTATGATAGTTATAAGACTATTTAACTGTTTAATTTCTTCTTGAGTTCGTTAGATCTCAATTTTAAATTTTGTTTATGATGTTGCTATTATATATCTATATTCTAACTTGTTAATCATTGTGCAAATTATTGAGAATTATGTGTTAAAATAGCCTGATATGATTATAGACCTGTTTGGTTTTCCCTGTAGTTCTGCCAAATTTTGGTTTATATATTTTTGATTTATCTTACTAAGTCATATGCAAATTTGGGATTGTGTAAACTTGCTGGTTATTTAAACCTTTTATCATTAGCTGGTGATCCTCTGTAATGATTTTGCCTCAAAGTGAAATTTGCCTGATATTGATGTAGGTACAGTAGCTTTCTTTTGTTGGTGCTTGTATGACACATTTGTCTCTTTGTATTTTCAATGTCTACATGTCATTATGTTGTATATTTGTTTCTTGTAAAGAACCAATGATAATATTAAAAAAAAAAAACATGTTTTAATCGTCTCCTTGTAACTAGAGCAGTTCATCCATTTGCCTGATTGTAAGTACTGATATATTCAGGTCAAATTCATCTTATTTTCAATTTTTTTATTAGTCCTCCCTGTTCTATAATTTGTTTTTCCTTCTTCTTTTTTGATCTCAGCTGCACAGATTATCTTTTTCCATTTTCCCCCCTTAACTAGGTTTGAAATTGTACATTCTATTTCTATTTTTTCAGGTTGAGGACCTCTGGGCATCCCAAATGTTGCAAAACTGGTTTCTGTTTCACCCTAACTCTGGAAGTGAGGTCCTTTGGCTTCTTAGCCTAAAGGGGAAATGGTTTATCAGAGTGCTTGACTTTGGTAGGTCCTGGGTTTTGACTTTTAGATGAGATCGGGCATGTTCAGGTGGTATGGCCATATCAGGTTTTGACTTTAGGTTTTAGCTATAAGGCTGCAAAGTCATTAAAAGTGCAGCTCAATTCCTAGCCTCTCATGTTAGAACAATATATACCCTTGGGGCTAAGATGGCTTTGAGTTCTCTCTGGTGTCTATTCACCCCTAAGGTTCTGGCTGCTGACAGTTTCTCACACATTATTAGCTCTCTGTTAATGCTAATTATTAGCATTTTGTTAATGCTCTTAAAATATGCTTATAATATTTTTACTATATTTTATTTATTCTCAGTGGTAGGGATGGCTAAATTGTCTACTTTGCCTTTTGGGAAAGCTAAAGTCCTAAATATCCATTTGATGTTAGGAATCCTTTGATTCTTATATGGTCCTTATTTGGATAACAGGGAGTAACCTACTCAGAGTTCTATCAGGTAGCTTATATGAGTTGGAGCTGGGTTGGGAACCTGTGGTGCTCCTGCCCCTGTTCCATGCAGTCTGTTTGAAACTGATTTGAATCATGTAGTTGTGTGAGTTGACACGCTATTTTGAATTTCTTTGCTAGGCAAAAACATTTTCCCTATTGTTTACTGAAACGTGAATCATATAGACATGGCACTTTTGCAAAGTGCACTCGAGAGACATTTAAAAAAATCATGGTAGCAGTCTGGTAAAACCCATCTTATTACAAAGAGGAATGAGCCAATGATAAATTCATCTCTGCGAAACAGGGATATTTGTTTACACAGCTAATTGATACTTGATCACTTTATTTTATTTTATTTCATTTCATTTTATGGGTTTAAAACAAATTCCTTTTTTGAGCCAATTTTGTTGAAAAGTTTAGTGTTTTTTTTTTTTGACTTTTGAAAAACAATTTTTATTTTATTTTTTTAATTTATATTTTATTTTATATAATTCTTACATCATTTTTCAGTTTAGTAAGTGTTTTACTGGAAGTAAGGTATATGAGATTTGAATATCAAATTTTTACCTTGATCAGGTATCCCTAGGGTTGATGTTGAGTGACAAGTGATTTCCTTATAGTGTAAATTCCTAAGTTTATTTTTGCAGTAGTCAGAGAATACTAATTTCTCTAGAAAAGAAATCTGGTCAAATATGAGAGGACTGTTCTATGTTGGTTTAAGTTTGACCTGGAATTATATAATGGTTGCATTTGCTACTCAATATTGGGTATATCTATATACATATGTGTATGTATATATGTCTATCTGTCTATCTATTTATCTATCTATCTATCTACATAGTGTTTTTAGCAAGCTAGTTGTTTAAAAATGGTTTGCAGGACCAAGTGAATATACAGATGTACAATCAGATTTATAAGGTTAAATCAAGTAGCAAGGTTTTTTTTTTTTTTTTAGGACTAATTAGATAACAAGAGAAGTAGTAAAAACTATTTCAAGCAAGAGATATTTTCAGTAAAAGTCATTTATTTATGAGCATGGTTATGTAGTATATGTTGCCTATATGATTTATTGAAATACACAAAGAAATATACAGTAGTATGATTGCAATTTTCAAGAGTGCTTTCTAATAGAGGTGCAAATCATGGATTATCAGAATGAAGCGATAGGAGACTAATTCAATCCAGTTCTCTCTTCTGTGTACAATTCACTTTTTCCTGCATGAGGGGAGAAAAGGAAGTCAGATGTTGCCTAAACTTGGCCTCTCTAAGTCTTGCTTTCACAAAATCAGCTAGGAAGTATTAGGGCAAGATTCCAGGAGAAAATTTTCTCAGGGTTCTTAGTAATGAGGAATCCACACTGAATTTGTGGAGTGATTCTCATCTACACACAAGAGCAAGATCACTATTGCATGATGCTCAGTTTTGAATGTTAAAATCAGAATGCTTTTGACTGCAAATAATAGTCAGCATTTCAAATAGTCGCTGGTGGGATTTACAATGCAAATCTCTAGCAGTTATGAATTGAAAATGTTTCTTTTGTGCAATTTAAAATATCTCTTCTTGAAAACATTCAAATATTATATGACAAACCAAGCAGTTTCTCACTTCTCTTGCTATGCATAAATTCAGTTAACTAGCTCCACTGCTTGTGCTTGGCTTCTTGGATGGAGTCAGGCTTCACTGTGGCATTAACTCAAATCCTTGGATCAGAGAAACTCTTTCTGATGCGCACGCACATGAAATTAACATACCTCTTTGTGTATGCTTTGGAGACTAAAAGATGACAGTCAGCATACCTTGGTGATTTAGGGCAAAGGGGATATCTTCCTTCATGTAAGGGAAATCAATCTTTTCCCATCAGTCACATGCCAAGAGATGCCCCTGGCCTTTTTACCACCATAAGGCGTGAGAAACAAGCTAACTACTTATTTGAGTGGAAAAAGAGGCTAGTTATTTCTGTAGCTAAATGACACATGGCATTTAAAACACTTGCTGTGGAACAAAGAGATGGAAAAAGATTGAAGCCCATGCTGATTGCACCTGCTAAGTCTTCTCCTTTGCTTCTTAAGTTCCTGACCCAACAGGTAGTGGGTACCAAAACCTCTAGACCTTAGTAAAGGGTTGGTTACACTTGTTTGACTTTCATGTTGAAACCCGACCTCACTGAGAATCCTAAACCATTTGGGGCTGTCATTTCAACACTATTAAGATAATCCCCAAGGAGAAACATGGTCCTCCTCAAGGGTTTTGTTGCTAGATAGAGATTTCTTTATTAGCTAGGTAGCTGTGATGGCGTCAATGTGAACAAAGAAGAGTTTTTCAACAATGAATGTAAATTTTAATTACAATTAAAATGAATATGTGCTTATCAAAACTTTGCAAATACATATACAAAAAAGATAAAAATAATAGATACAGGGAAAACGGTTAATACTTTGTGTATTTTCATTCAGTCTTTTATGTTGTGTTTGTGCATGTATATTTGTATTTTTCAAACATTCATGAATATAATGTACATGCAATTTTATTTCTTGCTTTTTTTAATATAACTTTGTGCCATATGTATTTCGTCATGTCACTAAATGAACATGTTTTAATTATTTTCCGGTTATTGAATGTTTATACTGTTTCTAATGATTCAGTATTAACATATTTACATACAATTTTCTGTATCTATCATCTATTCATCTGTGTCTCTCAATCAATCAATCAATCAATCTATGTACAGTCTAATTGTCCTGTCTCTGATTACTTCTTTAAGATATACTCCTATAGATGAAATTATTGGGTCAAAGGGTACAGAACATTTCAAATAAGTGCTTTTGGCACATATTGCTGAAATGTTATCCAGAAATCCTGCTGAACTAATTTGTACTCCCACCAGCAGTGTGTGATAGCAACTATTTCTTTGCCTTCTAACCCCATGAAGTTGCACTGTCCAGTAGAAATTTAATGTAGGCCATCCTTGTAATTTAAAATTTTCCCACAAAAAAGGAAAGGTAACTAGAGGGTAGATGATATGTTAATTAATTAGACTGTACTTATCATTTCACTATGTATAAGTATATCAAAACAGCATGTCATATACTTTATATAATATAATTCATATTTAAAATAAAAGTAACAATTTTGTACTTATTAACAACATTAAAAAAATAAAAAGAAACAATTTTGTTAGTATATTTTATTTAACCCAGTATATCCAAAATTTATCATTTCAGCATGTTGTCAATATAAAATTATTAATGAGATATTTTCCTTTTTTTCTGTACTAAGTCTCTGAATTCCAATGCACATATTACACATTTCAATTTGGACGAGCCATATTTCTAGTGGCTAGTCAGCAGCATATTGAATAGCATAACCATAGTGTAATGTATATAGAAAAAACTCTCAATTTGACAGGTAGAAAAATGGCATTTTTTTATATTGATTTCAATAGTAATTGCAATTACTAACAAAACTGAACATTTCCTGACGTGTTGTATGTTGGGGAGTACAACAGTGCTCTCAATTTGATCCAAAGCCTAATAACATGGACTTGCTTCTAGGTTTAAGAGGTTAATTCTGTGCTAGTTGTAGAAAACATTCCTCCTTTGCTTGATATTTTCCCCAGTTTTTAATAGGAAAATTTAAAATTTCTATGGCATCAAATTTATGTGTTTTTTCTTTGTTATTCATGCTGAAGAAGGCCTTTACCATTGTAAGACAGTTAAATAGTAACTGTTGCTTTGTATGGTTTTTTGCTTTTAAAGCTTAACTCTTCTGTCCATTTGATTTCATTTTCATTTATTTTAATAAATTTATTTGTTTATTTTAATTGAGGTAACATTAGCATCCCCCCATCAGATCTCAGAATTATGTTGGAAAGTGTCAAACTCTCCTGCTGGAAAAGTGCTGATTTAGGTATACTTGTCTTGTATCACAACATTGTATGGGACTCGTACTATTTGGGGGCTGTTTTGTGAAAATAAACTTATGAAAAGAAAACCACTTCAGTCAGAGATGTTTCAGCAGATCAGAAAGGCTATAAAGAGGCATGTTATTAAGCTTTGGATCAAGGATAAGCGACTTCTAAGCACACACATATTTTTCCGCCTCCGGCCTCAGCAAACATCCTGAGTCTTAGCGCATTTCCCTTTCAGACCTCTTCTGATCAGCAGCTCTGACATTCCTTGGTCCTGAACCTCTGTGCCCAGGCTTCCCTGAGCTGCTGAGTCTGAAGTCTCTTAGGAACCACAGCTCCCTTTTGACTTCACTAACTCACTCCTTTGTTTATTTGAAAGCTGGTTTTTCCTGCTCTTGCACTCAAGAGAGCTTCCTGCACCTTCTCACCCCCTGATTAGATTTAGACTAAATTCAAATGGCGGAATGTGGTGACGGTTCAACCGCCCCCCACTCTCCATCTCCCACCCCCAGTATTTGTTGGCCTAGGCCAGAGGGCCTGATCCAGAGGTGGGCATGCGTGGCTGCCCTCTGCACTCAGCCCGCGGTGCCGTGGTGTGCCTGCGCCCTGGCTCGGCCTCCTCCCCCTGCTCCTGCCTTCGCCTCTCTGCTCCTCTGAGCTCCTAAATATTTCTTCCCCCCAGGACGGGTTTACCACACCAGGCCTTTCTGCCTCTGTTAAAGCAATCGAGCAGTGTGCTGCTGACACTGCTTTACATATTTTTTTCTTTGGGAGAACGTCTTTTTAAACACAAATGATTTTGAACAGTTAAGCAGTCATCTTTCCTCGTGACCTCATTAAGTTCTGCTTTTTCTCAACACTGGGACCCGTATGTGATCATTGATTCCCATCACTGAGTAACTTATCTTGGACAAATGTATGCTATGCTGTCTTGGTACAGGAGATAGTGAATTTTGAAAAGTAAATTATATTAATTGAAAATGTTCTGTGTGAGTGTACGTCAAGCCCCGTGGCACAATAGCTTCTTGATTAGTTTGCATTGACATGTCCTGAAAAAGCAATATTTACTAACAGAAGCATCTTCTTTTCCACATTGATTGCAATGCCTTATCTTTCCTTCATATTTTATTAAGCATCACCTCCATTTCACAAATCTATGACATGCTGAGAGTTTGGTTGACAGTGGTAAATATGTTATTTTGGAAATAGTATGTTACTCTAGAATTTCATCGCCCTCCGAAAGTATTAATATCATCCCCACTTTCATGCAAATGTACATGTACAAGAGCCCAGAGGGGATTCCAATTTAAAAGGGGGTGAAGTAGCATTTCAGCACGCTTGCAATGTTAGACTTCCTTTAGCTTCTTGTATTACCGTCTCCATGAATTCACTACAACTAAAGTTGGTGCGGCACTGTGCACATTTGATTGAAACAACTGGTCTTGACCTTCCCACGTTGAAGTGAGCCTGTTTGAAAATTATACCTGTGACCTGGTGTCTCTACTGGGACCATCGGATTCCCTCAGGTGGACACTGGTGGATTACCACACAGTACTCAGGCACGATATTTCAATGCAACTTGAGAGCCAGAAATTATCTTTCCTGTAGCAAATAGCCCAGTCACAAGGCAGCCTCTACATTCCCCAGGCCAAGGAAACTATTTTTCATTTCATACATCATTTGCACCATGATGCAGGAGTCCATAAAGTCAGTAGAGTTTAAAAAAAACAAATAAGACAGGAAGATTCCAGTGCTAATTCTAAGTGTTGTACAGTGCATAAAGGCACACACGCATTGCTGTACATTTCCTGCCCTTTGTCCTGAATTTCAGGGGAAAATAGCATCTGTCAGAAAGATGAGTGTGTTAAACACACTTTTGTTGCAAAGTCCGAAATATAAAGTTCCCTTTATTGGGAGAACTGCAGATTCACTTTAAATCTAGATAAATTCAGTCTCATGAGAGACAAAATTCAAGGCATTCATTCAAACTACATTCATTAAAGCGTGGCTCATTAATTTAGTTAGTACATTTCAAAGTATTTTATCTGTTTAACCCTCAAAAGTTAGAAGTATGTGTAAGAAATTTTTACCCAGTTGCAGTACTTTATACTATTAAAATTTTTCTTGAAAAATAACTGGTATTACCTAGGGTGTCTCACTAAAGTTTTATAGGTCATAATTATTCAGTGACATTGAATTTAGGGTCATACTATTAGATTCCAGTGGCTTGTCAGCTTGCACTCACTTAAACAATGTCATTAATACTTTTTCCAGTTAGAATTTTTAGGATGTAGCGCATCCACCTGGCAATAAAAGACAAAATGTGTTTCACTAAAATGTATGACCTGAAGATGCCCCATTGTAATACCTGTAAGACTAGGTGACCTCTTTGTAGTGGCAACTGAGTAGTCTACTTTTCAGCAGGTCTCCGACTGATGGACACTGACGCTATTCAAAGCCTTTGCCATTCTAATGTTTAGTGAACAACCTTATACAAACTCTTTGTTTTTTTTTTAAGATTTATTTTATTTATTTATGCATATAAGAGCTGGGGTGTAGGCCAGAGGTGTGTGTGGGGGTGGTGGTGAGAGGATTCACCAGAGACAGAGTGAGAAGCAGAAAAGGCGGATCTACTGAAATCCACTGCTGAGGGGAGCAGCGGGTGAGTCAGGAGAGGTCTGCTGCGCCATGTGGGTCACCTCCCTGGCCAGGGATCGATTCGTGCTGTAGTGGCTGCCGAAAGCTTCATAGTGCTGAGACTCAGCCCCTCGCGGCACCAGGGAGACCCGTACAAACTTTTTGTATGTGACTACATCTGTGGGAAAAAAATTCCTAACAGCAGAATTGCTGGATCAAATGTTTGGTGGCATGTTAAGCGCTGATTAATACTGTCAAGTTCTTCCCATATAAGCTATACCAACATATAGGCTTTTCTCTACACTATAGATAGCACAGTGCAGATTTAAGCTTCTCAATCTTAGCTAATCTGATGGGGAAAAATATTTAATAGTTATAATTGTGTCTGTCTTTAACAACAAACGAAGTTCAAAAACATTCAGCTGTTTAAAAGAGACAGGTGCCTGCCTCTTGCCCACAAAATCTAAACAGTGGGGTGCGGTGAGGACAAGCTGCTCTTCCACGATGGTGGTACAATTTCATGATCCCCATGAGCTAAACAGATACTGCAGAGGGAAGCTTGGCTACTCTCTGCTGGACAGTACCCCTGTCCAAGAGGACTACCTGCTTTAAAGACAGCTCGACGCGAAGGTTGTGTGGAGTCTATGTCAGAATGGGGCCTGAAAGGCTATTGGGAGGGTCAGCCCAGGGCTGTGGACTCGCACAGACCCTTGTAGGAAGGATTTCCACAGAACCTACGCATGTGCAGCAGCAGAAAGGGCCAACGTGTGACTGTCTCCCTTAACAGAAGGTGTTCAACAGCCAAGAGAAGTTTCCCATCAGCCACCACGAGATAGCCATAACAGCAGAGCTGGTTCCAAAGGATGAGAAACAGAAAATGAAGAAATAGCCCCTGAGTCCTGCTGTTCTGTGGCCGAAGGAGCCCAGGCCCGTGTGAGCTGGGAGGGAAGGGCAGGGGCGGGGAGTTGGCAGTAAGATGAAGGTTCTGATTTGGATTGTACTGAACTTTTAAATGCAGATAATCATGTATTTCACTAATACCTGGAAGTGACCAAAGAGCAATACAGTGTGCCTGAGAAGTCGGTTACAGATGGGGGCGGTTTGGCAGAGTGAGTCTGATGGAAGTGGTGAGAGAAAAAATAAAGCTGTTTCCTGATTTTAGTTAACCATTCCAGTCCATTAAGTAGACTTGTTCATTCATGGTCTAATGGAAAGTAGACTCCTGAAATAGATGGAGCGCGGTATCTGCATTGGTGATCTTGGCCAGATCATCCATCGCCTCCTGAGCAGAGGCTGTGGGAGTGATTCCTGCCTGCAGCAGAAGGTGTGACTGACGTGAGGTGTTGGAATCTTGTTTTCAAGACCAGTCACCTCTTAAGGCTCTTCCCAAACCCAGTGCACTTTTGTCACTTAATAACAGACAAGACTGGCTTTAGCTTTTTGTTTCTGAATTAAGTTCAGATGGCATAATCGCTGGCACCCCTGAAGAGCTGGAGAGAATGTGTTACAACAAGAATGCCTTGAACTCACAGTGCCCTTTCTGCTTCTGACTAAGTTGCCAAGATCTTCTCTGAGTCTTAAGTATGGAGCAGTAGCATCAGCACTACCTGGGAGCTTGCTAGAAATGCAGGTCAGACCCTGCCTCAGACCCACTAAATCTGCATTTTAACAAGACCCTGACCTCCCTCTATGCTCGTTAGCATTTAAGACACAGTGAGACAAGGGTGTAGAAATCACCTTTGTCATTTAGCCCATCCCTGCGTATTTCAACTTGATATTTGTCAGTGGAAGGCAAAGGTGACAGCCCCTTGTGGGTATTTTGTCGAGACAGTATTTTCCAGATCAGTGGTCTTGGTCAAGATCTGTTCTTTTCTTCTCTTTTCTGGTGTGTGATCCCAACCGAGCCAATCTGGACTCAGTTCAAATTATCGCTACCATTTCCAAATAACTACTATTTACTAGGCATTTTCACATATGAATTCTAGTGTAGGGCACACAACAATAATTCATTGAGGCAGATGTTGTCACTTCCACTTTATACAAAAGGAAAACTGACATTAAAAAATAAAGGGAGTTTAGGTAACTTTCTTAAGCCACGCAGCTCAGATTAATCAGAATTTCTACCCAAGTGCATTCTTCCACTAAAGACTTATGAAGTGATGATTGTTGGAAATGGGATTTGAGAAAAGAAAGAATAAAGAGCAATCGGAGAGCAGGAATGAGATCATTTGCATGAATAGGGGAGTTTGGGTGACCAATAGTTAAGATATGTCAGCAAGCAGTTAAGTACTGTGGATAGTAATCATTGTGCTGGTTTACTTTCAACTGCTAAAGGTACTCTCAATTGCTTGGACAGTATTATGTGCACAGAGCCAGATTTGCTTTTGAAAGTTTTCTTTTTCTCCCCCGAAATGAGGTCAGAAAATACTTTCGCTGGAACTTTTCCCTCTAGGTCAGTCGAGGTTGATTTAATGCCACGCAGGCTTTGTTTTCAACAAGTGAACATGATGACTAACAGGCCCACCTGCTTTCTCTGAGATCATTTCTCCTGCCAGAGGGAGTTGGGGTGCATGATCTGGCGTAAACAGTGCAGTTTTTATATTGGGGCTAACTTAGAGGCTCACAGAATGAAAATGAGGGCAGAGATGTTTGAGGAGCTTTTCTAGCATCGTTTCACTGCTGAGCGGCCAGAGGCCCAGATGCGGGGGCTTGGCTCTCACTTGATGGTGAGCTCTTCCTGCTGGACTGCAGCTGGGTGTGCGCGAGTCTTTCCCTCCCCTAGACTGTGAGCAACTTGAGAATAGGTCCTAAGTGTTACTTTTCTTTCACTTGGTGGCGGGTCCATGCAGTACACAATAAATATTTGTTGAATGAATATCATCAAATGAATACATAGTAAAGATGAATTTTACAGACACAAAACTCAGACCTGGAAAGGCCATAACGATTTTGTGTTTCTCAATGTAGGCTCTGTGTTGAACCCCCTCTGAGCTCCGAAGAAGAAAACTTAAGCTTGTCAATTCAAGGTCCGTTTTTGTTTTGTTTTGTTTTGTTTTGTTTTGTTTTTAAGATGTATTTATTTATTTATACAAGCACTGGGTACAGTCAAAAACACGGGAGGGTGAGAGAATTCACCAGAGCCAGAGCGAGGAGCAGAACAGGCAGACTGACGAAATACACTGCTGAGGGGAGCAGCGGGCGGCAGGAGAGGTCTGCGCGGCAGGAGAGGTCTGCGCGCCATGCAGGACACTCGCCGGTGGGCAGCTTCACAGCCCAGCACTCAACCACTGCGCCACCAGGGGAGGCCCTCAAGGTCCGTTTTGTAATGTCAGGTTTTTGTAGTTGATTTGGAACGAATACACAGTCCATTTAGGGTTATTTTCCCACCTTTTCTCCAGAATGGCACTCAGGGCTGATGTGCTCACTAAGCATCTCTGATACTTTTTATGCACCCTTCATGTCCGCTAGCTATTCCTGCTACCACTGGGGAGACCAGTTTGGCACCAAAGATGGATATAGGAAGGGGTAGTTGATGCCTGAAGGGGCAACACTTGGTCTCATGGAGCATTGGAGCTGGTTGGTAATTGCTTTTCTATTCCTCCCCAGAAAGATGTGTTCCTTAGGGCCTCTCAGACCTTTTGCAGTAACTGACTCAGTAATACATTCTTATTTTGCTTCTTCCCCTCCCTGGTTTTATTTCCCTGACATGACCCTCCCAGGAAAAGTCTTTGGTTCAGGCTTTCCTTCCAGGGAACCTGGGCTAAAACACACAATGGGGTGGATACTTGCCCCAGGATGGCATCTGCCTGTGCTGTTTTGCCCTGGAATGTGCAATTACTTATTTCTGTCTTGTTTTCTGTCACCCTTACCCCCTGTTCTGCTACCTACTGAGAAGCTTCAATCCCATCTAGTTTCAGTCATAAATTCCTGTTGTAACTGCTGATAGTGGCCTTTCATTAAAGGTCTGAGGCCTCTCCACATCCATGACACTGTGGACCAGAGGAGCCATAGTCAAGCATTTACCCACACCGTGGGACTGTATGGGGCTTTTGGAACCCATCTGTCCAGGCGACCCATAATCCTATCTTTCCTTTTCTCTCCCAAGTTATGGTGTTTTGAAGACATCTCTGTGAGTCTTTCTGCCTCTCAGAGCTGTGGTTAGAGGAAGTGGGTTCTGGGGGTCTTCTTAATCTTGATCCCAACATTTATCTGGGAATTCTATCATCTGTCCCTGACTGGCCTGAGACCTCACCAGTTCCTATGTGGCATTTTTCTTGGACTGTCCCTCTCCCAGTTTATCCCCACCCCATCACTCACATGAAATCTTAGCCAAGTTTGGGTAGGAAGGGTGAAATTAGGTCTGAGAGATGAATATTATTCTTTCCCTACTGTTTAGACCAAGACCTTGTCTTCTGGGGCTCAAAAGATATAAGCTCTTGAAACACAAAGATTTTCTCTGAAGATAATTGTCTCTATCTTGAATTCAGAAATTCTACTGAGAGATTCAGAAGCTGAGCCCTGGTCAGTTATTTGCTTTTTATATGTCTGTCCTGGGGCAGGAAGACTGACAGCTGCCTGGGCTGGGAGAGGGCCTTGGGAAATCCCAGAGTGTCGAATCAGTTATCAACAGTGCAATGATTTAAAATTTTGTTCCACCACTAATGAAAGTCTGGGAATGGTTCAAATGAAGGCTAATCTCAGAGAAGGCTTTTCTTTGGCATAACCATCAACCATCCTTTCCTGGTTAATACCCCTTTTTTCCTCTTTCTGCATTTCCCTCCCTCATAACCAGCCCTTCATGTTCTTCCTCATTAAGCTGCTCTAACTAGTCACTGAAGTAAATTTTACAGCAAAATATGCTTGGTTTGTAGAGACTTTGACTTGCAGTTCTGCTGAACTGGCATTAGATCTAAACTACCAGTTCGATTTTTATTGTGGGTTGCCCTTGGGGGAAAGCGGACTGAAGAAGCAGCCTCTGCTGTGCTGCCTACAGTTGACTCTTTCCTTTACTCGATCGAGGGAGCATCTTCCTTTTCCCCTTTCGTTTATTCTCCTTTTTAAATTAAGTTATAATTCATGTGTGCACCATGAAACTCACCTTTTAAAGTACACAACTCTGTTTCTTAGCATATTTATAGAGTTGTGCAACTGTCACTGCTATCTAATTCTAGCAATTTTTATCAACACAAAAAGGAACCCCGTGGTGCCTGCTCGTAACCATCTCCTGTACCCCTCTCCTGCCACCCTGCTCAAATACTAATTTATTCTCTGTCTCCATAGCTTTGCTCTTTCTGGACATCTCATATTCATACAATCGCACCAGATGTGTTTTTGTATATGGTTTCTTTCACGCAGCATAATGTTTGCAAGGTTTATACATGTTGCAGTATTTAACAGTATATCATTTCCTTCTTTTCCAGTTTTATTTAGGCATAATTGATAAATAAAATTGCATATATTCAAGGTGTATAATATGATGATTTGCTATCGGTATGCATGTGAAACAATTACCACAACCAAGTTAATTAACTTATCCATCTACACATCTAATTACAACTTTTTCATATATGTGGTGAGAACTCTTATGATTTAGCCTTAGAAAATTTCAAATACACAATGAAGTGTTATTTACTATAGTAACTATGCTGTATCTAGAACATGTTCATCATTTCCCCATCTCTTTAAATTAGGGTTTTTTTTCCAGCCTTATTGAAATATAATGGACATATGCCATTGTATGAGTTTATGGTATACACGTGTTGACTTGATGCACTTGCAACATTGCAAAATGATTACCACTGTAGCAATAATTAGAATCTCCATCAAGTCACATAATTAACATTTCCTTTCATGGTAGAAGCTGACTTTATTTGGTGGACAGTAGCACTGCTGTCTGTTCTATTATCAGGCAGGGCCTGAGGCTGCCCTCTGCAACTGGTCTACTAAGCAAGACTTCGTACTGTGCTCCAGGTGAGATGACGCTGCCAGCTCAGCTTCCTGGTGGGCAGGGTTGATAGCTGGACTTTCTGGTCAGGTGTGGCTGCCCCGTCGTTACCAAAATCTGAGACCTCTTATAAGCCCCACCACCTTCTTCATTCTCAGCTGGTTTGAGAAGGTCTAGCCCTGCAGGCCCCTGGGTGTTCCCCATAGATGAGACCAGTTCACAGCCCGGCGCTCAACCGCTGCGCCACTGGGGAGGCCCTGCTCTTTGCTTTTAATAAAAAGAGACATCCTGTCACTTCCTGCATGCATTGAAGTTCTTCAGAGACTTCGGAGCATATGGTGCCTCCTTATCTGTAACATTGTAGAAGATGACCTGCTTGCTGGTGGGTGTTGTCTACTGTCCCAGGAAAAGGAAGGCTTAACAAGGTGTTGACTTACATATGGAAATAGGTCCATGTCTTGAGTATTCCCAACTATATTCTCCTGAGGAGTCATCTTCACCTTCTCACATTTAGCTTTTGAATAAATGCAGCTGAAACTTTGGATAATTATAGAAAATTTGCATGATCCTAACAAGTACATGCCAGCTTTTTATTATGATTTAAACAAAGACAAAACATCATGTGTAAAAACATACAAAAAATAGTCAGGCATTGTTGTTTCTAAATATGGACTCCAACCTCCAAAACTTGAAATTCTTACTCTATTTATGAGCCTACGGGGAAGTGTCACTGCTAATTTTAAAAGCTTGAGTTGTTTGGTAGTGTATGTTTTATATAAGCATTTGGATTAAGATTTCTAAAACAAATCCAAACTCTGAAACTCAAAATAGCTTTTTACTCTGTATATTATGAGATGTCTGGGATATACTTGAAGTTAGAGCTTAATATTATAATGATTTTAATATCTTTATATGCCAATTTAATGAGGGTATTTTAGGGGCCTCCCTGGTGGCACAGGTGGTTGAGCGTAGCGCTGTGAAGCTGTCCGCAGCCTCTGCAGTGCTGGTTCGATCCCCACTGGCCTCGGAGCAACCCACATGGCGAGCAGACATCTCTTGTCTCACCTGCTGCTCCCCTCAGCAGTGTATCTCGTTGGTCTGCCTGTTCTGTTCCCCGCTCTGTGTCTGGTGAATCCTCTCACCCTGCCGCGCATCTGGACTGTGCCTTGGCTCTTGTATAAATAAAATAAATCTTTAAAAAATATATTGAGGGTATTTTAGAAATACGCATCTATTGTGTCTCCCCTGACCTCACCCTCCAAATTGTGTCTCCAGTATGTATTACCACATTATCACACCTGGGAGAGACAGAGGGCATCATTCCCCCGTTAAAACTCCTTGCTTTATACCGCCTCGGAAGGCGAAGCATTAAGAAGGTGGAGGAAGCAGGAAGCTCTGTCTGTCGTGACCACAGGGTGTCATTTGCTGCTGCTCGGTGTCTCTGTCCTTGTGCTATGCTTGGGGCAGACCTACCGGAAGAACTTTGTGCTAGAGAGGCCGAGTATGCCTGATGCCCCCCAAGTTCTTTGAAGTCAGGGATAACCCAGTCACATCTCCTGCACCCAGGCCGCAGGTGGGAAAATAATGATGCAAAACAGGGATTGTGCAAAATCAATGCTGCCCAGCATTGCTGGTGTCTCGATCCAGCAGCAGTGGTAGTAGTGCCTTGCAGGGACCTCTTTGTGGCATTGCTGTTCGCTGTGATGCCTTCATGCTTGGTTATTGGATCCTTCTGGAATCTGAGCTACCATTATATAGAAAACAATTCATTTTCTGTACAAATTAGGCAAACTCTATTTCTCAGAGTTAAAACCTCAAACAGGTACACACACTCCCCCCAGTCCTTGGTGAGTTAAGAGAAGAGGTCAGAGGTATGGGAAATGGGAATCAGGTGGTCTTTTGCCTGTGTTTCAAACCCAAAGCTCCAGCCTGGGGTAAGAGGAAAGCCTATGCAATAAAACATTGTGTTCTGCTTCTCAAATCTGGGGGGTCTTGCAAGGTAATCCTGTGGCCACATGGAGCAGCCACAGCAGAATAAAATGGAAAGCACAGTGTGGCTAGGCAGAGAGAGGACCTAAGTTTTGCCCTTCAGAGCTTCCTAGTTGTCCATACGGTAGAGAAAGCATCAATGGGCCCCACGTGTCCTGAGAGGGAATACAGACGATAGCTAGATAGTGCTTGATGGTGAACTTACAAGAGATATCACAACAGTTGGACAAAGTGATCTCATAATTGAGGACTGCAAGGCAGACTGACTGGGCTAGGTGAGAGCAAGAGATGCAGGTCTTAGGGTGGTGAATGCAATGAAGTGAAGCCACATTAACAGGGAGGACCACTGGGCCCTATCTGAGCTGAGAGATAATAGACCATTAGTTCTCAGTCATAGACTAGATGGTTAAACAATGACAAGGGCAGGGAAAAATACTGCTCCCACCACAGAAGCCACTGAAGATGGAAGGCAATGTTTCATTTTTTTTTATTTTTAAAGATTTATTTATTTATGCATTCAAGAACTGAGGTATAGGCCAGAGGTGTGGGGAGTGAGAGGACTCACCAGAGACAGAGTAGGGAACAGAACAGGCAAATCTATTGAAATACACTGCTGAGGGGAGCAGCGGGCGAGTCAGGAGAGGTCTGCTGTACCATGTGGGTACCTCCCTGGCTGGGGATCAAACTCATGCTGCAGTGGCTGCAGATAGCTTCATAGGTTGTGTCTTAACCGCTTGTGCCACCAGGAAGGCCCGGTAATGTTTCATTTATTACTAGGGAATAAATACTCCTTTAACGATGTCAAAAGGAGAGTTGGATAGAAGTCTATTACAATTTTTGTTGAACTGATTTCAGCTCAGATAAAATCAGATGCGTTGATTTGAAGCCAGCTAGGGAGTGAACTCCCTGTGCCCTGAAATGTGGCTTGCATTTGTTTGGTGTTATAACCAAAGACATTTTAATTCTCCATTAGAGCAGAGTTTCTCAGAAATATTTGTCATTAGTTAATGTCCATTTTTCATTCTGTAAATTGTTGTGCTTGCTCAATATACTGAAATTTACTACATTTGAATGTAGAACCTGAAAATAAATTGCCTATCATATACGTTCTCATTTCCCAGTGTTTAGTCTAAGAAATTAGCATTTCTCCTACTCACTTGAACTAGAGAACATGGTTTTGGGTGAGTATTCAGATCCCATGTGGCATCTAGATCCTCTGGCCACATTGACTAAGCAGGCAACCTATGAATTGTATCTAGGGTAACAATCAAAACCAGTTATTACAACATATTGATTGATATGACATATGTGTGATGTTTACCCATTCATACTGCCTGGTTCGATTAAGCCATCACCCATTCCCTTGGGCATTTAAACATGGTTAGTTCTTTTATGGTAGTTAAAGGAGCTGATACAGAGAGGGACACAAAGGAATTTGCCTAAGGTAAAGGTGGAGTTAGAATTTAGTAATTACTTGCTCTGAATGAATTTGTTTTTGTTCGAGATAATAGCCTTGAATTTCAAGCCCATGGGACTAGGTTGTCTACATCTGTCATCAGTGGGGCACTTACCAGGCCACAGTTCAGAAATAACATTTTACCACCAAGGACCAAATATAAGTTATTTGGTTCAGTTGAGTATATAAATTGAATGCACCTTTGGTGCACCATCATTTGAATGCTTTGAAATGAGGTTCTATATTTTCCCAGTGGACCAAAATGCTTTAAGGTGTGTATGCACATGTCACATGTTCTCTTTCAATTCTCATGTCCAGGGATGATATATTAAATCAGCTTGATATAAAGATTGCTCTGGGGTAGTGATAAAAATGAATTTCCATAGATTTACATCTTAAGCACTGATTACTATTGTCAAGGAAAACATAAATAAATCAAGCTGACTAGAATCTCCTAAATGCACAAATGTGACTTTGCCATTTATGAGAGGAAAGTATATAAATGAGTATATTAATGATTGAGCTGTTATCAGCCATGATTAAAATTTTGTGAGAAATTGTACAAAGACAATCTGGAATTAGCATGACCTTAGTTTTTGGAGTATGATCGATTGTAATGGCACTTAGAGCACTAAAGATTCTTCTCTTTATATATCTTTGTCATAATTACAAGAAATTAAAAATTTAAAATACTCTAAGTTCCATTTTACAAGAGTTAAATTTATATAGTAATTATATATTTTTTTCTCTTTCCATTGTATAATGACTCATCATTTAACAGTCATGCTAAGTAATGCTAATAAGAACATTTTTGTAGCCAGAGTGTCTATACAGATAACCAAGTTCTATGGCTGCAGAGTTGATTTGTTGGCTACCTTTGGTTATTATTTTTGGAAGATTATTTATGAAAGTGATTTGTAAAAAAAATCACTAGATCAATGTGCCTATCATGAAATTCAATCATTGTTATGGACTGAATTACATCCTCCCCAAATGATTGCGTTGAAGTCCTAACTCTCAGAATGTGACTGCATTTGGAGATCAACTTTAAAGAGGCAATTAAGTTAAAATGACTTCAGTAGAATGAACCCTAATCCAATATGACTGCTGTCATTATAAGAAGAGATTAAGACATAAAGCCACACAGAGGGAAGACCATGTGCAGACAAGCAGTGAAGAGGAAAGCTCCAGAAGTAAAATCAACCAGGCGAATACCTTGATCACCTACTTCTAGCCTCTATAATTTTGAGAAAATAGCTTCTGTTTTGCAGTCTGTTGTACTCTGTTGTAGTAGCCCAAGTAAGCTGATGCAATCATCTACACAGAGCTGTCATTTTTATATATCTAACTGCATGGAATTCCATGACTGGTGGTGTATATATCCTCGCAGCTGCTAAATTTAGTTCAAAGCAGACAGCTCGTGTTTATGCAATCATTTTCAAGTGGAAGACCATAAATTATATATGTTATTTTGCTATTTGCTATTGCTGGGGTGTAAAAGGGCAGTGGCAAGCGAGAATCCAGCTTTTCTTCAACTCTGATAGCCTACTACCTAGGAGAAGAGGTGCCCTTTGTGGACTAGTGGGGCAGGATCTGTGCTGAGAGGCTACATCTATTCTTGTTTGGTGTGGCCTCTTTGCTTACATTATATTCCATGTGTCTGGCCAAATAAATGAGGAATTAATGGCATACACACACATACACATATATACGTATGTGTATGTTGTCCAGGGTGTCCAGCCTACATTTTATACCAGCCAAATCATCAACTGAATATGTGATAGAATATAAATATTTCAGATATTCTAGGTCTTGAAAGCTTTTACATTTCACCTACCCTTTCTCAAAAAAATATCATTAGAGGCTGTTGTACACTAATTGAGATGGAAAATCTAGAGGAAATCATGGGCTAGAGAAAACAGGGGATCCAGACAGGGCTTAAGAGAACCCCAGGAGGATGATGATGAGAAGAGCCCCGGATGATAGCCTTGCCGCTGATGTACCTGGCCCCGGTTATAGCAATTTGACTCCAGATGTGTTGCCACTATCGTAGCCTTTTCTTTAACCTGAGTACAGAGTGCCCAGGTGATCCCGATGTCCAGCTGCTGGGAACCACTGTTTGCATTTAGTCTAGTCACTCAGTGTTTCCTCAGTGTGCCTGCGGGACTGTCAGGTAAACAAAATCTGACCGGCATGTGCTTCTGGACCTCTGGTTAAGCCTAAATTCAGAGTGAACACTTGGCTTAAGACCTTGGTCCAGAAAGTGGGCTACATCCCACTTCTCTTAAGCCTCTTAGAGTTGTTATAAGGCTGAAATTAGACCATGCTTGCTAGACTCTTACGGACAGCCTCCACTTAAAGTGTGTGCATGTGTGACGTTTGAACTTATACCCGACGTCTGAGGGCACATTAGTGTGCTTACTATCCTCCAGGGTTTATTTTCTCCTTTCGATCTTTAATGCAAGGAGATACTACACCATCTCCTTGAACTTGTCGACACTGCCCTTTGCTTGTTTCAAAATGCCTCAAGTTTCCTCCATTATTTGATGTGAACCCTTTTGAAAGCCACCCCTCTCATGTATATATCCTTACATCACTTCATTCTGTTAGCTCATTGTATATTTGGATTACATGATCTGGGAATTCCTGTATCTTCATTGTAACTCCCATTCTATTATACATTTCTTAAGAGCACAGACCTAGTTTAATTGTCCTTTACACTTTCTTGACAGTTGGTATAAAACAACAAGTGTTCAAAGTAAGAGAACTAAAGTAATTTAAACAGCAGCACGACTCTTTCCCCACTGCTAAAGGGTGAAAGTCACCTTTATGTTTCCTACAAAGATTTATCAGGGGGACACATACATGCAAATATTTCACTTTTCAGTGATTTTTCCTATACAGATCTGTAAATGTATGCATACCATCAGCTCCACCTTTAGAACTTGGAGTTAGTTTTGAAAATGAAAGAATGTATTACTGTGTTGCCCTTCCCATACAAGTGGACCTGGTGATGCTGAGGAATAGAAAGGGTGAAAGAGAAGATAGATAAGTGAATAGATGGCATTTTGTGCTTAGTTTTTGCAAACTACCTTTAATATCCCAAAGTTTTGTTTCTCAAGAGGCTTTTGAAATCATGACCAACCTGCGCAATATGAGACAAATTGAAAGAAGGCATGGATTTGACACTGCACCCCATGATTAGTGTCTGAATACTGGATCTGCTCCTTACTTGTTCTCATTCTGTTTAACCCGCAATGACTGATGTGTGGAAGAGCTGTGTCTCAGAGAGCGTGAGAGACTTGGGAGTATGAATTTATTACCTGAATTGCAATATTTCATTTTCTGGGATACATTTGAATGCAGTGCACTCATGGGCTGTTTTGTGGCATGGAGGATAAAAGGAAATAGTAAGGATTTCAGTAAAAATCCTTGAACTCTGGCATGAAGGGGACCTGGCTGTTCCTTTGAATTGGAGGGGCTAATTTAAACCACATCTTAAGAAACACAGAACTGGAAAGAGAACATAGTCGGCTGTTATCACTGAATGTGTCACTAGTGATTACTATTTTATTTATGGCTAAAAGGCATTTGAAAGTGCAAGACAGAATATTGTTCTGCAAACAGCACAGAAAAATTTAATCTATGGTCAATGTCACTGTGGAATGTATAATGCTAGTAATGAGTACAGAAATGGGCTAATTAGAGCCTGATTTAAAATTGCATTATAAAATGTAGGGGAAATGGTTTAATGCATTAAGTAAGCCCATTGGTCAGTGCACCAGAGTGGAAAGTTTCAGATTTAAGTCCCTAGAAGCTGAGAGGGTGCTGCTGGGGTGGGTGCTGGAGGGAAGGCTGTGGACATTTCTGCTGCTTTTCATAGTCTGTTGTGATGACTCCGTTCCTGTCTCTAGGAGTCTGCTGTGTTTTCAGCTGATCCTGTCCTCTGATGGGAGCCTGTGTTACCATGTAACTAGGAAACTATTAATTAGAGATTATATTTTAAATGATACATGCTGGGATAGTTGTAGGAGCAAAATAATTTATTCTAATGAGGAGTCCTGGGGGAGTACATGTATAATCATCTGACTGCAGCATAGTTTGATTAGAAAATACAGGAAGTTTCCATCACATGCAAAAGTAAAACCTGAACACCACCATCAACAAAGCCTGGCATCTGTCAGAATACATGATCAAGTTATGGTAGGAAACTTCTTCAGCCCTTACTGTTTTTCTTGAAATGTTTTAGAGAAAGATCATCTTAAATTAAAGTTAGAAACCATCAAATTATGATGATATTTACATCAATAAACTGATTTTATTCCAAAAAGTTGAAAGAATATTGAGGCCCACTTATTTGAAAACATTTGGTTTAAGCTAATGAGTTCTGTTTGTCTTTTGTATTTTTTTATTCTTTTCATGAGAATAAAAAATGGAAATAAAGACTTCTCATTTCTCTGGATGTCTCTTTATTTCAGAACTAAATGGTGTACGAAAGCTTCTCTTGGAAAGTTTGTTTTGGAGACTAGAAGAAATAAACTTGTGCTTCAAATATTTTCTTGAAGAATCAACTCTCACTTCTGAAACTGTGATTTGAAATCGCTGTAGCTGGCTCACTCATTTGGGGTCATGCACAACTGTTTGAACAAATTAAGCATTAAAGTGCATCTTACAAGTACTGCAAAAATTGCTTCTAGGACAGTCTTTCTCAAAATGCACTGAATATTAATGACTTGAGTCTTACATAATGAAGTGTAGAAATGTAGCATGCTATTTCTCAGGAGTAGAAT
The DNA here is from genome assembly GCF_014898055.3 of Talpa occidentalis. Classification (NCBI taxonomy): domain Eukaryota; kingdom Metazoa; phylum Chordata; class Mammalia; order Eulipotyphla; family Talpidae; genus Talpa; species Talpa occidentalis. The sequence goes on from NW_023601543.1 coordinate 4,334,136, forward strand.
GAAAGATGAATATTTCACCAACATTTCATTTTTTTTTCCTGAAGTCTGTTTCCCCCCTAATCCTGTTGTAGTGGTTATAGTGTAAAAGTCAAGAATTCTTTTGTAGAGGAAGGATAATGGGGAAAGAAAGCAGAGTTGGCATAAATATGTCTGCCTTGTTAGTGGAAATGTCTCATGGGACTTCTGTATTCCGATAAAGTTTCCAGATGCAGGCTTTTGGGGAGCAGGGCCTCTTTGTTTCTCAGCACTATGCAGCATGTTTTCTTGCATGTGGCAAGTACTCCATAAATGTTTGTTGAATGAGGATTAAATCCACTCCTCATTGGCTGTTTACTCAGTGCTAGGTACTGCATTTGACATTTCACTTGAATTATTTCATTTAGGCTTAGGCATTTGTATTATGTGTATGCCTCAAAGGTTGTCGGGAGGGTTAAATGAGATCATGTATGCACTAAACAAGTCTATTTCAGCATGATCCCATTCTGCCTCATTGCAAATGTGGTTGTTATTCTTATTTTCATCATGTTGTGTTACACCAATCATGGTTGTGTTGCTTAACTCTCTATCTCACACGACACTTAGCACAGTGTCTTACACATAGTAGATATTCAAAGTGTATTGAATTGATTTGAAATAAAATGACAGCCTAACAATTCAATATCTGAGTTTTGTTAACAACTTTCTTTATTTTTTCAAGATTTATTTATGTAAGCATACAAGAGCTGGGGTACCGGCCAGAGATGCAGGGGGGTGAGAGGATTCACCAGAGACAGAGGGGGGACCAGAACAGGCTGACTGACTGAAACACAATGCTGAGGGGAGCAGTGAGCAAGACACAGGAGAGGTCCTCCTCGCCATGGGGGTTGCTCCCTGGCTGGCCAGGGATTGAACTCGTGCTGCAGAGGCTGCGGACAGCCTCCTGGTGCGGTGCTTAACCTCTTGCGCCAACGGGGATGCCCTTAACAACTTTGTGAAGAACAGAATGTGAGTTATTTATTGGCGTGTTCATTTGTATGTATAAATGCCAAATATTTTTGTTCATTAACCAAAATGCAATATAATAGGTGATTTCTAAACTCTCCCTTATAGTGTGTACCTCTAATTCTGGTCACGGTTTCTTGAGATCTAGTGACTTTGCATTTACAAAGTGGAGTTACTGTAAAAGTACAAGGAGCAAAAAATGAATGCTTCTATTTTGCCCTCCAGTGCGTCTATTTAATTGCTCTCTGCAGGTGAACCTCCTTTTATGCAATAACCCTATTTATGCATAATCTGCAATATTTATAGATTGGTTCATAATTTAACATCGCAGAGCCTGTTGTGAATATTTTTTGCAAGTTAATGAATTTTTTAAAAAATTTATATATTTTGGGTGGGCAGTTTGGAGTCATCCAAGTATATTTGTGTTTCTCAAAGTGGGGCATCATTCTCATGTGTCTCAAGCACTTAGCTTTGTACCTTGGGTTTTCTCAACCACACTGATCAGAGATTAAAAAAAAAAGTTGGTGGTTAGATGAGACCTGAGAAAATAGGTCAAAGGAAGGGCGAGAGCCTCAGCTGGCTGCTTAGCTGTGTGCAGAGCTCACGCAAACACTTGTCTGATGGATGCTCTGGGATGGAGCGGGCGGGGTTTCATGGCGAAGCGATGACTGAGTCTTAACACATGCCGAAGTGCACATTTGGAAATAACCCAGCAGGCGCTTTTGTTCCGTGGGACTAAGAAACAATGAAATGCTGTCTCCGGTCATTATCGAATACCTAACATTCAGAAGGGCAACATCCATTTTCCACTGCTATCACAGGAAGGATCTGGAAGCTAGCTTGGATTAACATGAAGGGCAACACAGTCACTCCAGTCCTAAGTGGTTAAATCTGAACAATGCGTAGCTCATAAGATCAAGGGATGCTTTGAGAGCTGTAAACTTTGGAGAGACCTTAAGCAAAACTGAAAATGAGGCAAACATGGTGAAAAAATATGAATGTGTGAGCTGACATACATATGTGAAACTATAAACCGTAAAGTGAAAGAAATCCTTGTAGAGTCGGAAAAACATGTGTGACAAAAGCAATAAATGCCTCATAACCCCAATGGACAAAGATTTTCTGCCATACTTAAAAAGATGAAGAATCCAGTAGAAAAAAAAAAAAATGGACCCAGGATATGAAGTGTCCAGCACAGAAGAGAATGCAGATTGCCTATAAGCATTAAAATGATTTTCAATCAGGGAAATGCAAATTAATAAAACCATGCAATGTCATTTCCCCTATCATATGAAGAATAGTGACATTAATCCTGAGCAGCGGGTGGGAGAGCGAATTCCTCACCTTTTATGGAAAAGCAACCTGGTGTTATTTATTAAAATTTAGGATATCGTATCCTTTGGTTTTCTAGAATATAACTCACAAAAACAAAAGTCCCAGCACGGCAGGGATGTTGATTATTGCATAAAAAAAAAAAAATGCACACAAGGACCGTGAATGTCTGTCCATAGGCGACTGGTGGAATAAATTGTGCAAATTGTGGCCGATCCTTGCGCGGGTGTAATGTTGCTATTAGCAGCCGTGAGTTAAGTTTATAGAGCGCCAGAGGGACTAGGAGAAGCTTATTCATTTGTCCTCGAACGTCTCTATACTGTTTGACTTATTATAGAGGGCAATTATCTTTTGTAATTAAAAATCCAATAAAATGAAAAATAAATTTTAAACGGAGTGAGCGCGGCGCAGCGTGTTGCATGTTAGGAGAGCGGTCAGTCAGGGGCTCTGGGGCCTCAACGCAGAGGCGCCTCCTGCGTGGTGCGTGTCGAGAGGTTTTTGAAGGTTAGGATGGTTGTGTTACCCCTGAAGGTTGAGGGGCGCCAGCTAGAGGGCTGTGTGGAGAGGGTCGTGAGGTGGAGGAAGCATCAGCTTTTGAGGCTGACGGGAGAGGGAGCTTGACGGGATGGAGGAACTGAGGCAAGCAGTGTGACTAGAACACGATGGCGAAAGGTGAGGAGGCGGTGGAGGGGTCAGCAGGGGCCAGGACACCAGACACCAGATTACAGGGGGCCCTGAGGTCAAGCTTGACTCCAGCTGAATTATTAGTGGTCGGGGGAGGCGTTGGGGAGCACAGACGCGGCAGGGTTAGGCCGCTCTCTGGGGGATAGTTTAGAAAGTAATGAAGAGTGAAGGCCGCGGGACTTCTCAGGAGGAATGTGGCTGCATGGAGCGTGGTGGCCCGGGTGAGTGGGGAGAATGGACTGCATTTAAGAGCTGTGTATAGTGCCCAATGGGCAGAACTTGCTGATGGGTTAGATGAGGAAGACTGAGAAGCAGGGAGGGGGGTTCCACTGGTTTTTTTGGCAAGAGGTGATGGGTGAGAGGAAAACAGAGAAACTCATTTCTACAGTATTTGTTTACTTTGGACAAGACTTGACAGCTGGCAATGGGACAAGAATTGGACGTCTGGTGGTTGATGAGTTTGGTCTGAGGCCTGACTTCTGACAGTGGTGTCGCCCTCTGTGCTGACTTTGGTGACTTCAGGCCTATGGGCCAGTCATGAAGTCCAGCCTGGCCCTCCCCCCTACTCCAGCCGATGTCCTTGGAGTGCAAGGTCACTTGGCTGCCCTGAGCTAGGACTCAAGGTCAGCATCTGAGTTTGTGGGGCCTGAAGCTTAATAGTATTCCAGAGGCTTCCTTAATGAGCTGACAACATTAGAGATAAACATGAATATTGATTTAGATGTGAAAGATAAACCATGCCCAATTGCATATTTTAAAGAGCAGAAAGGGAGCCGGGAAAATAACAGGCTATTTTTACTACAGAGCTGCCTCTTCACTCTCCTGTCCCCATTCTCACGTGACAGCACTTCAGGGATGTGAAGACAGTGCTCTTGGATTTGCACACTTCCCAATTAAACAACCTTTAAACTGCTTCTCAGATATCACTTATCCCTTCATCTAAGGAACTGCTGTCTAGATGTGTCTCTTCAATGGGTGCTGCCCCCACACAGCTTCAGCTGCATAGAGGAGAACCAGGCAGTGCATCTTCTGTTCTGGCCAAAGTGCTCTGACCAACGCAGGCCCAAGGAGCTGGCCTTCTGGCAGCGACACAGCTTTCCCCAGTGCTGTGGGCCTCAGGCCAGTCAGATTCCTGTGGTCTTTGCACGTGCTGTCACTAAGCCTCGTCTCCCTCTCCCATCCTGAGGTATTTTGAGATTTGGAGTTAAACATGGTATTGATCCTGCTTAGTGAGAATGTGAGCCCCACATTCCTACTTGGTGAGACCTTGCAGCAGGTGACTCCATGGCTTTGCAGCTACCTGCATGCCGCCTCTACTTTTGTCATGTGGGGTGCATTCTTTGAGGAGTTAGCACTCCATCTGCCCAAACCATCACTAGCCTGCATTTCTCCATGTTAATAACACCAATGAAGAAATATTTATGGAACTCCTCATCTGTGCCTGTGATAGGAACACAGCTTTTACCAGTCAGTTCTTGCCACCATCTTCTTTCGTTATCATCCCCATTTTTCAGGTGAGGAAACTGAGGATGGTGGAGATTGAATCCTTGTTCAGTCAGCTGGTGAGTGGTGCGTCCAGGATTTGATGAGGTTGTGTTTGACACTAATGACCATTCTCTTAACCACTCTACTGCACTACGCCCATCTTCTGAAAAGCTGGTCTTGTCAAATCCAAAATTATGTCCCATATTTGTTCGTCCAGACAGAGGGAAGAGATGAAGTCTAAGGCAGCAGCATGCCTGGCGGGACTGAGACGCAGGCCCAGCCCGCTGGCACTGTGGGGACACCGAATGGGAGACAGTCGCGAGCAACCGGGCCCTCCTCGGTAGGGATTTGTAAGGATTTTGACTTGTGCTCGGAGTGAAACGAGGTAGTATGGTCGGGTTTCAAGGCGAGGGATGACATGACCTGCTTTAAATATCAAATGAATCGGATCTGGTTGCTGTGTCTAATGAAGCAGAGTGTGGGAGAGCAGCGAAGTGCTGGGGAGCTCGGCGGAAACGTCATTTTAGGGGCTGGCGGTTCGCGGGAGGGTCACAGTAGGCCACATTTTCTGACAGATAAACCCCAAGTGGGAACCTGAGCACGCACCCATGCTGGGAGCGCGGCTGAATGGCTTGTGCGGGAGGTTGCATTTCAGCCAGCACCAGACTGGCTTCAGTGCCCGAAGGGCTGCCATCGAACTCGCTGGTCCTGGAGCACTTCCCCGCTTTGTCACTAGATGGCGCCGGCGAGCACTGCGCGCTTCGAGAACAGTTACTCCAACAGCATTTGGCCACTAGATGGCGCTCGGGCCTTTCCCCCCTGCTCGCTCGCGCCCAGCGGCTGTCGACGCGAAAGCCTCCGGTGCACCGCGGTGCCCAAAGATCGCTGAGACATTCCATACTCGGCAAAACAATCATTTCTATCGTGACCACTCTCTGTGCAGTGGAAGCACACATGCCCAATGCAGCGATTCCGAGTCCAATTCAGAATTCGACTTAGATCCACAAGCAACGACGGCTTCCTGTATTACAGCATGAGCCCCGTCCTCCTGCGCTCTCTGCGGGTAAATTGGAAAATCCGTGCCCAGTCTGCAGTGGGAGGTACTGTTCCTGCCTTGGGTCAGCTGAGTGATCTTAGGTTCATTACTTGCTTCCACACAGTTAAAGTTTTCTGGATGAAATGTCTCTGAAGCTAGAAAACTTCACCAAACCCTCATCTTTTTTTTGTTCCCCAGGGCAGTCCATTCGTTTAAAAAACAAGCACGAGAGGCCCCTGGCATCGCCTCCCCCTCATGGGTAGTTCTAACTTTGTTATCTTTCCCTAGGTGAGATATGCACTTGAACTGGTTCTTGAGATAAGAGCTCATCTGCTTTTCACACTTTATCGCTCACAGTTAAACTGACCATCCTTTGAGCACTCAAGTCTTGTCTAAGTTTTCTCTGGATTCTGTTACTGGAAAGAAGACCAGACTAAAAATCATAAAAATTGGATCTTAATTGTGTCTTTATACTTGAAACAGTATCTTTCTTTTTAAATTTTAAAAGGACTGGTTTATTAGGAAAAGGAGAAAGAGAACCAGAGGCCCCTGCAGAGTGACAGGCGGCAGGAGAGCTGTGCTGCTACGTGAACCAGTATCACTTTCCTCATCTGTAAAATGGGAGGAGTTATAAATCACTGCAGCTGCACTCTGCTCCTTCCCATTCAATCAGATGTTTATGCTGATGAGTCTTTTTTTAAATCCTGACTCTAAACCAGAAATGATTCCAGAAACAGAAACACAGTATCTGTTCTGGGGCAAACCAACATCTCTAACCACACATAAGTGAGCACAGTTTCACACACACACACACATGCACCAGAGTAACTTTCTTTGTAAAAAAGGGCAGCGATGCAATTATAACCTTTCACTTTTGGTATTTCCCAAGCAATGCTCACAACTCCTACCTCATTGGATGCACCCCCCATCCAGTGTGCAGTAAGACATGCAGCCATTATAATCCCTGCTTTACAGAGGAAGTATGTGAGGATTAGAAAAATGACAGGCCTAGTTCAAGGTCACAAGTTACTCACTGGTGCAGCAGGGATGTGAGCCCAGGTGTCTGGCAGTCATGTGCCACCGGGGGCGCAGTGGACTGGTGCTGGCTGTTTCAGCTACTGGGGAAGCTGTCTTAACTTTTGCCCACTTTTTCACTCAGTTCATCTAATCCACAGAAAAGGAGAAACTAGTGAGCTAAGGTCACATAAAGGATCGGCTAAACAGCAAATTGAGGAAAGAATGAAGTCCGTACACCTTCCATCCGTGCTTACAACAAAACCTTCTGTTTGGTTGAGTCAATCCCTAAAAAAAAGAAATCTTTGTTCTTCTCAAAAGAACCAAATGCATTTGCAAATGTTGTGGCCTTTATTACAGTGCTAGGTGTAAAAAGCAAGACGTGTTTATGCTTAAAAAACAAAGCTCCACCTTCATGTTCAGCAAATGGGAATCCTGAGATTCAATCCAAAATTTCTATTCTAGGTATTGTTACATGTTGTTTTTTTTAAAAAAAAAAAAAGAAAGAAAAATGGAAAACATTCGACTCTTTTAAATACCACCTTTCTCTTGCTCAGTTTGCTTGCTTATTATTAATACTGTTTGAATGGATTCTGGCTTTGACATGGAAGTTTATTTTTAAAAGAACCGTGGATAATCTGTTACTATAGCAATAATTTCTCACTCTGAAGCTATTTAATCTTAAAGCAACATAGAACTTGAAATGTCAAGGTGGTCCATATTTAGAATGAATGCAGCGCTTGACTACACCAATAATTAAGGTGTTCATAATGAAGAGAAATGGAGTTTGGGTTTCTGTTGTTTGTTTTTTATTTTCTCATGGAGTCCTTCACCTGTCAGGCATTCTCAGCCGGGCAGGGGGCGCTGTTAGCTTGCAGGCCACGTCCGCACACGAGGGAGCACAGAGATGCCGTGTTTCACACTCGGATACAAGCACACCCCCGAAAGTCTGCGGCAAAGCATCCCGCTGGGTATGTCCCTTCACCTCTGGCTTCGCGAGCCCTGAGGCCAGCATCCAGGAAAGGACCAACTCTTACTACCAACAGGCATCGCACTGTCTGGGTCCAGCCTTCGCGGTGTAGTCCGTGTCGTGAGAGGCCCAGCGAGTGATTCCGGGGAGCTGTGACCAGGGGGTGCTGAGGTGTTCTCTCTGGAAGGATCCGCGCAGGATTTGGTTTTCATTTCCCAAGATCTACTTACTTATTCTCAAATATAACCTTAAAAAGAGAGTTGTGTGCATATGTACCTACGTGTGAAATGAGAGCCTCGACAGAAATGTGACCTAAGTTCAATCCACCAAAGAGGCGTAGATCTGGCCGGCACTCTTGCCTCCTCTTTACTTGACTGGCCCTGAGGGGAAAACCCTAACATAAGCTTGGGGGAGGTGTGGGCCTGGTCCTGACCATCTATCTCTGACCAACCTACCTTTTCTTCTCTTCAAGGAGTCCTGTTACAATTAGTCTTTTTCCTGGTCCCTTATATAGGTGGTCTAATTCCTGCTATGAGTGAGACCATCCGGTAGTTTTCTTTTTCTTTCTGGCTTATTTCGCTGAGCATGATCCCTGCCAGCAACATCCATGTTGCTGCAAATGGCATGAGTTTATCTTTTTTGATGGCTGAGTAATATTCCAGTGTGTACATCTTTTCTGCTTCGGGATCTTTACACCTCCTAACTGCCAAATCTAGCCCGCTCTTCCCTCTGTGCTGCTGTCTTCCCCCCACTAATTCCTGTGGATTGCTTAGACCTCCTCTCCAGGTCCTTTCCTCAAAGACACTTTCCCGAAGCTCCAGGTTAGGGATGAAGACTTGTCCATTCACTCCCACTGTGCGATCCCTCATTCAAAGTCTCTGTGCTTGGCTAGAGGGCGAGGTCTGTGATGTCAAGCATCTGTCTTGTCTGGCTGGGTGTTTCCCCTGCTGAGCTCAGCATGGACACTCGAATGTTTGTGGCATTGGTGGATGCAGTCCAGGCAGTTTGGGTGGCTTCAAGGCTGCTTTGAACACCAAGGCTCTCTGCCGGACTCAAAAAGCCTGCTTTCAGATGCGCCATCTGTGGAAGCGCAGAGGCCGCTGAGAATGTGCCGCCGAGCTGTTCCTGATGAGCGTGGATAAGGAATACACCCAATTTATAACCCAGAGGTCAAAATGCATCCATAAATGTCTGCTATTTCCTGTAAAGAGTCTCTTTAGATCCTGTGACACATTGTTTTTTTGTTTTTTTTTTTTTTTTGAGTGAATATTTTGGAAATTGTTTACAAATCTTTTTGGGAGCATTAGGATCATTGATTCATTCAACAAATTCTGGGTTTTTTTTTTTTTTCCCTCAAAAATACGGTCAGTTGTAAACGGTGGTGTCAGTTTTCTTGTGTGGCTCATGCACTGACTGAAAGCAATGCAAGTGTCTACGTCTTTAATGAGAGGCACGGAGATTTCACGTTCCTCAAGTTTGAAGTCACTGCACAACAAGGCTTGTTGACTGACTTTATGAAAACGTCCAGCATCCGTTGAAATGTCACAGACGTCACTTAGTATCCCGACCCCAGACAGGAGGGGCTCAGCAGTCAGGCGTGTTTGCTGCTCTCCAGCCCTGACCTGTGCGTCGGTTGCCCAGCTCTGTCTCCAGGGCCAGGCCTCAAATGCTGAGCTTTCCCCGCATGGGCAAAAGGAGTCACTCACAGGTTCCGCCCATCTCGACCCCGCCCTGTTCCATTCATTCAGTTCCGTTTACTTCAAGTTTGTTGAAAACAAAGACCAGTCTTTTTCTCAGCACTGAGATTAAAGAGATTGAGAATATGCGCGAGAGCCACCGGGAAGTTCGTGAAAGAGGCAAGCTGGATAGACAGATCATTGCCACTAACTTGTGAATGCACAACAATCAATACAGGGGAGTTGCTTCCCCTAAAGCCTTCACCCCTGTACCTGTGTGTGCTGTAAAGGAGTGTCCCAGGCAGGAGTGTGTGGTGGGGCGCCACATCATCTTGAAATGCAAGACAGGCTTGAGGCCTGCCCTGCCACCTTTGGGTGAAGGCTTCCTCCTATAGCTCGAGGTGGCGTTCAGGGATCATGTCAGCTTCCTATCGTTGCTGCTGGGACAAGCTGCTGCAAACTTCGTAGCTTAAAGCAACACGCATGCGTTCTCCTTCCGCCTGGGAGGTAGGAAGCCCAAAACCCAGGTGTAAGCAGCGCTGCGTTCCTCCCGCCTCCGAGGGGAACCCATTTCCGGCTCCCTCCACTTCTGAGGCTGCTCCAGTCCTGGGCCTGCCCCTTTCTCACATCTTTCCTGCACAGTTGCTCCTCTTGAAGCATCTCCACCTCTGACCTGCCCGGCAACCTGTGATTACATTGGACCCACTTGGAAAATGCATGCTCAAGTTCCTGTTTCAAGGTCATTAACTTAGCCACTTCTGCAAAGGCCCCCTTTCTGTGGACGGTAACATTGAGGTTCTGGGCTTAACAACATAGGCATCTCTGCATTATTCCTTCTACCGCGGGGACTAAGGCAGTGAAACCAGTGTGGGCACAAATAGCAACAACAGGAAAAGAATTTGATGCTATATTTATTTCAGCTCATCAACCAATTGAAGGAAAATCAGTGACTCTTCCAATTATTTTCTCTTTTAATTTTTACTTCAAAAATTCCCTACTTCTCTAAGACACATTAGAAGACCACACTGCCAGCTACCTCTCCCTGCTGATGTCACCTGCCCCCAACCTGATCACCACCACCCCTTCCCCCTTTAAGATACTACTTCCTGCTTCACCGTGCTCCTCTCTATGTCCAGCAGCTTCAGGCCTTAGAGCTGGGTGACCTTCTTCTTGTCACTTAGAATTTTCTTCCAGACCAAATCAGCCACACCGTTTCTTGGTTACAATTCTGAAATTTCAATTTCAAGCATGCCTTCTCCAATCATTTTCTCGCACCCTTTCTGCTTGCTTGCTGTAACGCACTGATAGAATTTAAGCTACCCTTTCTGTTTATTTACCTTCCCCGTCCTGACCTCAAGTTCCTCTTTCCACGTGTATTTTATGATCAATTTTATATTCACTCTTTCACTTGACAAATATTAATTGAGCAACTATTACATCTGTGTCTAATAAAACTTATAGTTTACCTGAAACAGAACAACAACAATGTAGTTTCCCTCATTTCCCTTGCATCACTTCTGAATGTCAGCTTTAAACTTTAAACATCTTATTCTAACTGGGTCCTCAATCCATTCAGCTCATGACTTTTTTTTTTTTTTAAAGATTTATTTATTTATTTATTTATTTATACCAGAACCAGGGTATAGGCCAGATTCGCAGGAGGGTGAGAGGATTCGCCAGAGACAGAGTGGGGAACAGAACAGGCAGACTAATGAAACACACTGCTGAGGGGAGCAGCGGGCGAGACAGGAGAGATCTGCGGTGCCATGTGGGACCCTCGCTGGCCGGCCGGGATCGAACCGATGCTGCAGAGGCTGCGGACAGCTTCACAGCGCGGCGCTCAACCGCTGCGCCACCAGGGGAGGCCCTCAGCTCATGACTTTCTATGACACTTTTCTTTGTCTTCATATTTTGCTCCTTAAACTTCCCCTTTCACCAATTCTCTGGTGATGACTGTATTCATACCTTCTTGAAAAAAAGAATACAGCAACGACAAAAAACACCTCATTTTCCCATTCTCATGTTTCAGCATCCTCCCACATTGCTTCTCTGCCTTTCCATGCAGTCTAGTGAAAGAAGCATTGTTCATCTCTAAGGTGAACACTATTGTGCCCTAGATTCCCCCTCCTTTGCCCACTAACGACATTGCTCCATCACTTCTTCCCTCTCCTGTATCATCAGTTTCTTTCTGCTACATAATACAGCAAACATGCAATAGCATTTTCTGTCCTAAAGACAGACAACAAAGAAACAACAGCTTATTTTGATCACATATTCCCTTCCACCTACTGCCCCAACTGTAGGCTCTATTTCACATGAAAACATCTACAAAGATTAGAGTGCTTTTGGGGATACCACTTTATCATCCTCCACTCACTCCTCACGTCACCATGTTTTGTGAAAACAAGTACTCTAGTCAAGGTCAGTATTCATGACACCAATGTGACATCAATATTCTTGTCATCAAAATCCAGTGAATACTGTGTGTTTGTGTGTGTGTGTATGAGTTCTCTGTATCTCCACTTGAATATTTAAGTAGACTTACATATGTCCAAAATGGAACTCCAACTCTTAACTCGAAGCTTTAATTTCCTTGGCCTTTACTCCTCAACTATTCTACTATTATTCCATGACAAACTTATGTGTTGAAAATATCTGCCATCTGCAGATTTTTTTCCTTTTTTTTTTATCCCAATCATCTTTTTTCTATCCCAGTCATCTCTATCTAGCCTAGTACCCTACCGTTCCCCCTGCTTCCACTCTTACCCCACTATTATCCATTCTCCATCCAGTTGTCAGAGTGATTTGAAACTCATTCTTTTCTTCCATTGTCAATTTGGTGTAAAGCAGGGACTGCAAACTCAGCTGCCTGCCAGGGCCAGGAAGATAAATTAGTAAAGTAAGCCAGGAATACTTTTTTCTTAAAACAATACCCGAAAGCTAAATGAAACGTGTAACATAATAACATGTATGATACTGTAGATTATAGTTTAATTTAATTTTTCTAAAGATTTATTTATTAATGCATATAAGACCTGGGTTCAGGCCAGATGCGTGGGAGGGTGAGAGGATTCACCAGAGAGAGAGTGGGGAGCAGAACAGGCAGACTGACTATATACACTGCTGAGGGGAGCAGTGGGCGAGTCAGGAGTGGTCTGCTGCACCATGGGTGTTGCTCCCTGGCCAGGGATCGAACTCGTGCTACAATGGCTGTGGTTAGCTTCATGGGTTGCATCTTAACCCCTTGCGCCACCAGGGAGGCCCTATAGTTTAATTTTAAAGAGGCAAGTTAGAGCTAGCAAGATTTAATTATCCAGCTTTTGTTTTCTTATCTTTTCTAGATTTGTGTGCAAATTATTATTCCTATTATAAGAAAAATAGGGCAACATTGATGATAAATTGCAAGCCAACCTCTGACTGACTAGATAGTACAACCACTGATCTTTTAACTGTTTCCATAGTTTTGCTTTTTCCAGAATGTCATATATTTGCAGTATACAGTGTATCATCTTTTCACATTGAATTCTTTCACTAACCAGTGTGCATTTAAAGTGCCTTCCTCTCTTTCATGACTTGAGAGCTCATTTCTCTCCAGCACCGAATAATGTTCCATTGCTGGATGTACCACACTTTATGGATCCATTCACAGATGACTGGAAATTTTGATAGTTATGAATAAAGGTGCTATAAAAATTCATGTCCAGGTTTTGGTGTGGACATAAGCTTTCAACACATTTGGGTAAATACCAAGGAGTGCAATTCCTAGATGAGATGATAACTTTCTTTAGCTTTGTAAAAATCACTGCCAAACCGCCTTCTGAAATGGCCATACCACCTTGTGTTACCTGCCCCACATGAGTCCATCAGAGTGTTTCTTCCTTATTTCACTTTTTTAAAATATTGATGCCTCGACCTCCTGGCTGGAGCTTCTGATTTTGTTGACTGTCCACAAAACACCTGTAAATAATTCTCATGTGCAGAGGGATAGAGATCCTGTGGGGTAGAAAAGCAGTATGAGTTTTCAGTGGCTTGCAGTCACTTGACTAGTTTTCTGTGGGTTACATGGCCGCTTGCATGACGAGCCTGAAAGTCTCAGGGGGGAAGCTTCCCAGTAGCCAGCCCAGCTCCACTAATGTCTTCCTAAGCTCAGCTATGATCTTCACAAGCCCTAGCTGAATCTCTCATTTTGCTGCTTTTTCTTCCAAACCTATCAGTTACTGTTGCCGGGCAGGGGGTAGCATGAAACTCAGGAGGAAAGGTGCTTGTCAACTTGAACGCGGCGCCCTACGATTTCCCGGATAGTTTCACTTTGATTTTGAGAGTGACACCCTCCTGGGTGTTTGAAGAAGCATGTTAAGAACAGTGTGACAAGTCGAAATCTCGGTGTGTCGCAGCTTTGTATCTTCATGTTCAAATATTTTCTTGGAAACAATCTAACCTAGGATTTTCTTTACTTTCCACTCTAATTAATCCAGGAGAAAAGTCAGGCTCAGGCAGAGTCATTGGAAACCTATTCTGACTCCTTTGGCTAAGTCTTCCCCATGGTATGCCCAGGAGATGTCTAATAGGAATATTGATATCAATGTGTATGGGTCAGAAACTTCTGAGTTCTGGGGGGAGGAGATAGAAGATAAGGCACACTCTTTGAGCTCTGCAGAACAGAACGAGCAGAACAAAGAGAATATTTATAAGGACACTTTATGACAGTTGTAGACTGTCAACACAGCCTTATTCCCTTTGTATTTACGAACTCCCTCACTGTACACACACACACACACACACACACACTGCAGAATTGGCTAATGCCTGCATTATGACAGGTCCTAGACCCTGAAGAGTTAGGCTATTACCTTACAGAGAAAAGGGTACTGCTATCTCTTTGTTCCTAACCACTACCAATTACCACCAACTCAGTCTGTTTTCCTTGAGTCTGGGGTTTGGAGATGTTAGCATTATGTATGAACAGATACACATCTTTCTTCAGTTATTCTTTTCCCTTGATTCATACAGTTTTTATTTTAAACTTTATTTTCCCCATAAAACCGATACTTTGTAGCATAGATTTCTATGTGCATTTATATTTAGCAAAATACCAAAATACTTTGCTTCTAGATGCTAGATAAGGAAAACATGCAAGGTTATTATGGTTTCATTTTCATCCCCTTCTTGCTGAAGTGATTTTTCCTTTACAAACTCACAGAAAGATTGGGCACCTGGTGGTAATCTGGTTCTGGAAAGAATATTTTCAAGATCTTTCTGATACTCGTCATTTTAAAGTTAATCTGCAAATCAGTTGCACTTAACTAATACATCAGTGGCCAGAAATCCGTGGTTTCATGTAGAGCTGCGTGTGAATAGTTAGCAGCCATGCTAAGATGACAGCTGAAGGAGAAATTGGCTTGTACAACTTATTTTTGAAACATGACTTTAACCAAAAAGCAGGAAAAAAGAGAACAGGGAGGGAGAGGTGAAATACTACTTGTCAGATTTGCATGGCTGTGTGGACTCCAGAGGAAAGTATTGGGAGCTGCCATCCCTCGTAAATTTCTGCAATGGTGCACATGTGCTAGATCGATGCTGTGCAGTATGGTCATCACTAGCTCCAGGTGGCCACAGAACACTTGAAATGAAGGACTGGTCTTTCAGTCGCTATGTGTAGCTAGCATACGTAGGGTTGGGAAGTGAAGCGTTTCAGGACTGGTCTCTGGAGTGGGTGGCCCTTTAGTTGTGATGCTGAATTTCCCACAGTCTTTGCAGGCACCTACTTCCAGACTGGGCACTTGCAGCATAACCAGCCTCCCTCACTGCTTGTGCTTCTGGGATTCCTGGCCCATTTCTTTGACTTCTTGTAGATCCGTTTGCCACATTTATTCGACAAATCTGTTCTAATGCATAGAGTATTGTGACATGTGCTATTTCTGAAGATAAGCAACTTTTATGCAGAATGACATTTACATAGATTTGATTAAATGCATTTAATTTTCTCCCACTAAGTAACTTGTTTAGTGTGAACAAGTAATTCTCATGTCACTGAGAATACAGACTTGAGGGAGAGGTGTAAACAGAGCAAAGAAAGAAGAATTTTTAATTTACCAAGTTCTGACTACCAGTATCTCAGTGTTTACTTTGTAAAAAGTCACTCATCAGATAAGATAGATCAACAAATCTGAGGCCCACATTGGATCATGGAGACATCTAGTACAACCTCCAATGGAATGTTCCTGTCTTTGCCACCTCCTCACTTCCTTTTCCCACATTTGGCAACTCAACCTGTCCCAGGAGGTCTACTATGTGTTCTGCTGTGGGTGACTTCTGACTTCCTTAACATGTGGCAGAATCTGGTTTCAGTCACAGTTCCTCCTAACTAGATAACACAAGCACGTGCAATTGTATTTCCGTGTAACAGATCTTCGAAGATTAAACTTTTTTTTTTCAAAGATCTATCTATCTATACATACAAGATCTGGGGTACAGGCCAGAGTTGTGGGGGGTAAGAGGATTCACCAGAGAGAGAGCAGGGAGAAGAACAGGCAGATAGACTGAAATACACTGGTGAGGGGAGCAGCAGGGAGACAGGAGAGGTCTGCCACGCCATGTGGGTAGCTCCCTGGCCAGGGATTGAACTCGTGCTGCAGTGGCTGTGGCGAGCTTCATTGCGCCACCAGGGAGGCCTCGAAGATAAAATATTTTTGCATAGGTTTTCTAGATTGATTTCTAATTAATTTATTCATCACAGGCTTTCAAATCCCCTCACTGTTCTGTGCTGGTTATCTCAATATGGACATGTGCTAGTTTGTTAATGGTTCACTTCAGGTAGTACCAACTGAGACTGTCTCTGCAGGGGAGATTTTACAGTAACAGCATTGAACAGGATGTTCATTTCCGGAGTTCTGGAAGCTATACCTTATTGATGGAGCCTAAGAAGACTCTAGATGTTTTTTTCTCTTTTACAGCATAACCACTTTCAATACTCATGTTGATCTTACAGTCAACTAAAGGGCCATAGTCTATTTCATAATTGTCAGGTCATGTCCTTCCTGTACATTTCTATTTGGACAGCTAGGTGCAGACTTTGTAGTCCCCTGTGTTAAAGTTCATTTTGATAACTTTGGTGCATGTGGCAGACACAGTGATGCACAGCCAGGTCTCTCTCCGGAAATGCAGAACTTATTTTTCCACTGGTTGGAGTGCTGTTGGCATTACCCTTAGCCATCAGCAACCTTTGGAGATTGGCTGAGCTAGAGAAAACTAGCTTGCCATGTCACACCTGCCTTTGCAGGCAGCCTCATCTTACTGGCAGATCAACTCAGGGGGATAAAGCTTAACCTCCCTTGCTCTTTGGGGCCACTTTTCAGGGCCAGCTCAGGCTCTGTGCTCCATGCGGGGGGTGTGCTGGGCCTTTGTGGGAACCGTATCACAGATTAATCTTCCCGTTGACTTACCCCTGCTTCCTTTTCCTTCCTTCCACAGTTATTGTCCCAAAAGCCCTCTGTAATGAGTCTCCTGCACACTCATTTCAGAGTGGGCTTCACAAAGAACTCCAGTCTGAGTGGCAGATTCACTTTGGATCCAGCCTCTGTCGTCAAAGGTATTGGCCATTCTAATTTTTAGATATGAGTCCTTTCCTGAGGTCCAGAGCCATATTTTAAACTCTTCACTGGGTGCTTGTACTTTGATGCATCCTGGGCACCTCAAATTCAACACGACACATCGTTGCACCATTGTTCCTAGCTAAACCTACTCCAGCTTCGTCAACTTAGCCACACTAATCTTGTCGTGTGGCTCCCCCTTAGCCTAAAGAGTCAAAGCTCTCCTCTTTCCTTTCTCATTCCATCTTCCATATCACCTGCCATTCGTACGATAATGGCCTTCTGTGCCCCCTCTCCCTCATGGTCCTCCACCTTTCTTTTAATAACCACTAGAAAACCATCCCCAAGCAAAGGTCTGATCTTGGTACCCTCTTATTTAAACACCCCGGTACCCCGTCCCCTACTCCTTTGCTTAAAGGATCAAGTTAAGACTTCATAGGCTGAACTTAAAGCCTTTCCCCCAACCTTTCTTCTTTCTTCTTTTATCTGCTTCTGCTCTCTTCATATGCACTCTAGACACTAGCCATTGAAATTTCAAACATAAACACTGTCCTATGCGTGCCTTTGAAGATGCTTTTTTCTCCACCCCCTTTCATGACTGGCACATTGTCCTTGTCGCCCACTAGATTCTGTGCTTACTCTCAGCTTTCTCTCCAACGCGCTGTATTTCCACTGGGCCCCAAGTGCTCTGCACAGGGTCTCAGGGGTCTGTCGCTTCCATAGAGCTGAACATGGGATTCGAAATTAGAAGTTGAGAAAGGGAAAACTTATCATGATACCTTAGGCCCCAGGGTGGATTTATAGAACTATTTTAATTTTTCTAAAAATGGCTTGATGTTACAGTACTTTTCTATTAGTGAATCTGAGGAGTTTGAACTTTTTATATCCTATTAATGATTAAATTGGTGGGCCTCAGATTAAAACGTCATGGTGGATTACATGTGCATTTCTGTGGGGAATGTGGTTTTCCAATTCTTAGACTTGCCTGGTGGGAGTGGGGAGAACACAGGTAGTTTAATGGAATGTTAAACATA
The DNA here is from genome assembly GCF_014898055.3 of Talpa occidentalis. Classification (NCBI taxonomy): domain Eukaryota; kingdom Metazoa; phylum Chordata; class Mammalia; order Eulipotyphla; family Talpidae; genus Talpa; species Talpa occidentalis. Next base: position 4,351,937 of record NW_023601543.1, read on the forward strand.
TTGTCTATGAGAGACACTTTAATTTTATATTTTTCTTTGAAAAGGTCAATGTCACATAGTGTTCTTCAGCGTTGGGGTTAGCATGACGTAGGTGTTCAAAGGAGGTAGCACTTTGGAATTACTGGAATCACTCAAGTGGATCAGTGGCTTCAATCTGGTAAACAAATGTAAAGAGTCAAAATCTTCCAATATGACTCAAATGGAAATTCTGGGCTGAAATCACCAAAGGGAATTTACACAAATAGTTGTCTAGTCCTGAATTTAACATATTACCACAAGGCAGAGGAGACCTGAGTTAGAAGTAGTTTATGTGAAAAAAAAAAAGTGTCTTTTTGTAAGTCAAGAGTTTGATGTGATTGTTAAAAAGGGGATGTGACCTCCGTATTGTCAGAACTACAATGTCCAGATTATAGAATAAATAGCTATCCAATGTAGTATTGATTCAGATGTGTCAGGAATATTGTATTCACGTGTAAAGGGAGCAATTCCAAATTCAGATGCTTCCAAAGGAGGATGGAGCAGGCTTTGTTTTCAACTAGGGAAACTTGATATAATCTAAATACAAGATTGGAGAAGAAATGATTATCAGTTGGGAGAGTCACATTAGAAGCATGATCATGCAGCAGGACCAAGCGTTGTGTCCTATTAATTGGAAATATAAATGGTTAAAAGTTAAAATAATTTTGGTGAGAAATAAGGTATTATATTCTAATACATCTAAAGATTCGAAGAATAAAATGTCCTGCCTTTGATGGTATGTACTTGACGTTATTAGGAGCAGACAAACTGAAGCTGCACAGCAGGTAAGAAGCCTGCTGAAAATATCAGAAGGGAAGAGGGATCAGGTGGCTACCAAGGACCTGTTCAGGTTTCCGCTTAAGATGGTGGTGACTCACCCAGGACCAGAATGTATCTTTATGTATTGAGGTTGTATTATTGAACACCATTTTTTCTTGTAAAATCAACTTTATTTAAATATAACTCAACATACATTATCTTGTGTAGATGTTAAATGTATGGTTTGATGAATTTTTTTAAGGTTTATTTATTTATTTTATACAAGAACCGGGGTACAGACTAGATGTGCGGGAGGGTGAGAGGATTCACCAGAGACAAAGCAGGGAATAGAACAGGCAGACTGACGAAATACACTGCTAAGGGGAGCAGTGGGTGAGGCAGGAGAAATCTGCCCTGCCATGTGGGACCCTCGCTGGCCGGCCAGGATGGAACCGGCGCTGCAGAGGCTGCGGGCAGCTTCACAGCAAGGTGCTCAACCGCCTGCGCCACCAGGGGAGGCCCAGTTTGATGACTTTTAATAAGCATCTGCGGTGTATATTCTCATGTTACCTTGACAAGCTATAGAACATTTCTATGACTTTAGAATAGATTCCCAGCTATTTTTTTAACCAAGGTGCTATTAATTGTGTTATATAATTTATCTTTTCATTTTGAAACATTGGCGTTATTTTATTTTTTTAATTTTATATCTATTTTTACATCATTTTCATTTTTGCATAATGTATGCATTTTCATCTTGGTTATAGTCCCCAGGCAATTCCCATCCCCCACCTTGTTTTGATCCTGCTGGAGCACATCACAGGGGTTAGGAGAATGATGCTTGTGCTTGTCCTAGTTCCACCCCTTGCTAGCTATGTGACCTTGGGTAAGTAACTTTGCCTCTCTGAACATCAGTTGTTTTGTCCCTCATTGTTAAATACGATGTGTAATAGTACCTAGGTGAGGGCTGGTTGTAAAGATGAAGCTAAACATGTAAGGTCTGACATAGAGTATCCAGTAAATGGTTGTTATTGCTATTGTTGTTATTATTACTATTACTTGTTTCTCTGTAATTATTGGAGACTAAACCAAAAATTTCCCCTCCCTGTTAAAATAATGCAGACATTTTATTCTTGGTCATAACATAATAAGGCACTCTTTGCAATTGCATTTTGTAATTATTTGATAAGTTATCCTTATAAAGTCTATGGGCAGTTTCAAACTTTAATTCTTTCACCTTTATTTGCAACATAAAAAATAACACAATTCATGAGGCAACAGATGAAAACCGTTATCACTTTTTGAATAATACATTCAGTTGAAAATTAAATGGTTTAAACTATAATTGCTTCTGGAAATGACTTTATGAGCAGTGGAAGGATTTAATGGAGGAATGAAAAATAAAGCAATTGCTCAAAACGCAATTTGATTTCTTACCATGGCTTCATGGTGAGAGAGTCAGCTACTGCTCTGTTTTTCAGAATGTGGTCACTTTGGTATTAGTAAACAGCAGAGTTCTATTCTGCAGTCACATATTTTGATGTATGGTTAGTGCCTGTCTGTGTTGGTGGAGTGAGGACTCAAATGCAAGTTATATGTTTTCTCAAATGGAAACACAAAGTGAATTGGATATAATAATAGTTCTTATCTGCTTGAAGTGATCTTGTTTATAGTGAAATTTTTTCTCATTTGCAAAGTAACAATGCTTTCTTCGTGGGGTAATATTGATGTTAAAACCAGTTTATTTGACAAAAGCTTTATAAACTGAGAAACTTTAGATTAAGTAGTTTTAAGCACAGAAGTACTCAAATCCTTTTGTTTAATAATATTCATCGAGAAAATTCAAGAGAGGAATGTAATATTTGGCATTTTCAAAATTCTCTTGACTATGGAGCCATTCCCCGCCCCTGGATCATCTTGAGTGATTAGTTCTGTTGGTAGTTTTGTCCAACACCCCTCATTTTGTAGAAAAGGAACAACAAAATTTTCCAAGAGCACAAAGCAATTCAGTTATAAAGATATAATTCAAGTGAAAATATTTCCCACTCAAAGTCAGGAGCTCTTTGCTCTCTAAAATGTTGGGACCTTGATTTGACTATTCTATTGGAAATAGATGGTTACCAACTAATTCATCTTTATTTCTGCCAAGAAGGGAAATGAATTGTATATCAGGATCTTAATCCATAAAACAAAGACAGTGATCAAGGACTCTCTTTTGAAGCATCAGCTACTGAATCTGGAACATAAATATCTCTTGGGTGAAGGTTTTCTCTTTTTTGGACAGTTCCTGCAGGTGTACTTGGCCTTACATCATTGAAAAAAACAATTGTCTGATTAATTTTGACATTTATTAATAAATATAATTACATATGTTGAGCTGTACATTTATACAGCTAGATACGGATAAGTAGATATAATTTCTCAAATTGGCATCATTCTGTACTGGTTGTTTTTAACAAGTAGTAAATTTAATTCTAGTTGATTTAACACATACAAAAAAGAAATAGTGTAACTGAAGAAATCGCTAAACTTCAAATAAACGTTACTTCTCTAAAACACTATTAGATCTGTAACTTCTATCTGACGATAATAAAGCTGTTAGAAGAAACAATGAAGAGTTAGAATTCTTATTTTTTAAACTTCTTTTGTGGTAGGCTGATGCTAAGATGGGTCCCACCTATTTTATTTTTACATTGTCAACAGTTCTGGCATTTATACAATGTCAAAGATTTTTTTAATCATTTTTAGTCTGTCCTGTAACCATAACTCCTCAGATATTTGGTGCCTGAAGAATGCTTGTACTGTCTTATTTGTGACTATCTTTTCTTGATAGTTCAGAGGCACTAATGTCCTTTCTGTTATTCCGGAGGGTACAATAAGAGCACAGCTCCCCAAACCAAAAGATATTGGGCATGTTTGCAGTGGTAGAAAGAAACTATGTAACAAGGAAGAAGACTCTGCTCTTTCTTCTCTTTATGCCTTCTTAGAGAAGAGGCCCACCGAGCTGCCAGCAGCTCTTAATTAGAGGGAGAGCAGGCAGAATAAGGGGCGCCTCACCTCAACGAGAAAGGGGGCATGCAGGTAAGTGACATGTCAATGGCTAACACAGCTAGTGGGCGGTAGAATTGAGCGGAGAACCAGGTAGTTTGTAATTCAGCGTAAGTCGGTGTCCTTCACTGTTCTCGGCTGCTCGAGGGGGCGCGGACAGACAGTCCGTGGGGTCAGCGCTAGCAGCCTGCCTCTGACTCTCCACCACCAGATGTTAATTGAGTCGGCTTAGTGTGAATTTTGACAGTAGAGGAAACCTGTGCCCATTCCTTTGCACTCCAGGAAGCAGCAGAAGTGTAGCTAGGTAACCAGGGCTTTATTTATTATAGAGTGGCAGTTACTAGAAGGGAAATAAAGCACTTGTTAAAAGTAATCTACCAACAGCTTGCATTGTAAATAAACCACCCTTTCCATTGGTTCTCCTGCTCACACTCTCAAGTACTACTTAGCCTCACTGTAGGTACTGAAGGTTTTGTGTTTCCAGACAGTTTGGAAGCTCATGGGGTAGCTGATAGTTTTCTCTTTCTTGTTCCTTTCTTGGCTGGGGTGCTCTTGACTGTCCCCCTTTACCCAGCACATATCTCCTCTTGCCAAAACTGTAAGGAGCTCCTAGGAGTGACACTCTACTTGTCTGTGCTGCACTTGCCTACTGGGATCTAGATAGACTGTTGAGTGCTGAGGGTTGATCTACCCACCTGCTGCATCTCACACAGAGGCTGTGGCTGCCAGGTCCTCCAGCTCCGGCTGGCTCGTGGGCTCACCCATCACAAGCACAGCACACATGTAGCTTTCGATCAATCTGAACTTGTATCAATACAGGCGTCTGTAATTTACGAACATGGAGCTATCTTAAACTCACTTGACTTTTGACCCAATTAAGGTGAAAAGAAAGAAAAGTCCACATTTAGTTCATTTAAGAATTAGAGAATCCATTTGGCCATAATGCAGGCTTCACACAACGGTAGAAACAGGATGTTCCTGATAAAAATGGAAATATAGCTCGATCTCTACAATTTTGACCTGGAAGTTTCTTCTCACACACATTTCTAAACTTCTCTTAGATTTTAAGATGTTAGGGAAGATTTTTGTATATATTTGAATGCTGGTGTCTAGTTGTTTTTCTGAGTCATAAATGAATCATTGAACATGAATCATAATAATCTGCTTCTTTATTTATGGTGGCATTTTGTTTTGTTTCTTACTGCTAATGTTGCTTTGGAAATTACTGGAATACAATTATTATGCAAATCCCTAGGAAAGGGGTTGGACTCTTTTGTTTTGAAATTTGCTTTTGTCTGTGATATAGCGGCCACTCCCTTATATTTCTATTGTGGCATAAAGAAGGCTCATATGCACTGTCTCTTTTTATTGTTACTGCAAAATTGTGAGGCAAGTCCATCAAATATTCCTATTCTCACTTTGTAGATGAGAAAATTGACATTTTAAGAGACTGCACTGTTTAGGTAACTTGCAGTTGCGAATCCAGCACACGCCCATGTTGTCTTAGGTGTTGGGAAACAGCGGGCAGGCTGGCTGCAGGAGCTCTAAATCTAACCCTAACCAAACCCTAACCTAGGAGCTCATGTAGCAATTGGAAATTTTTGCTCCTCTGTCTCTTTCTTACTCCTTCCCCAGCTCCTACCTGATCTTCTATCTGCATGTTGGCTTTTCCCCCTCAGGTTCCTGCACCTAGCTAGGGACCTGGTCACTAGCAGATGCAGGGGGCGTATCCTTGCTATTCCAAAATCCAGTGAGAAGACAAGGTCTACTCGCATCCCCTTGAGTTGTAACTCTGGAATCTCTAAAGAAAGATTCTGGGGATTCTAATGTAACCAGGCTTGTGTTACTTGTCATTTCTTGGATACAAATCTCACTCAAGCAGATGCAGCCTGTGATTGACCAGGCCTAGGCCAGAGTCATATGCGTGATCAGGGGCGCAAGGTCTGTACCTGGAAGAAGACAAGAAACTGAGCTACAGAGAAGACAAAACTGTAGAAACCACAGTTTACGTAATGGCTTAAGTGTTCTTCTTCTTAGTCCGGCCCTTCTCCCACCATGCCGTGCTGTTGGATGCTATTTTTGTTCTCTGAAATGTTTTGTTTTTCTTAGAAGGAATTCTGTTAAGAAGTATGCAAAGGTCCCATTCACCTACTTTTCTTTTATCTTTAATTTTGAAATGGTTATAGATTTTAAGGAAATTGTAAGCGTGGTACTTAGAAGTCCCATATACCTTTCGCCTAGCTTCTCTCAATGTTAACATCTTGCACAATGACAGTGCAATATCGACTCCAAGAAATTGGCATTGGTACAGTCTGAACACATTATTCAGATTTCATCAGTTTTACATGCATTCATTTGTATGTTTGTGTATAGTTTTATGTGATCATTTCATATGTGGAGAGACATGTACCTACCACCACAAGGATTTCCCTTGTGTTAACCCTTGATATTTTCACCCACATCCTTCCACCTCATCTCTAATGCCTGGCGACCACGAATGTCTTCTCCATCTCTATACTTTCATTATTACGAGAACAGTATGTGAGCAGAATCATAGCATGTGGCCTTTGAGATTGGCTCCTTGCACTCAGCATAATACCTTTTGTTAATTGAGGTGTAATTGACATATAACATTGTATTAGTTCCAGATTCATTCATCTGTTGAATGACATTTGGGCTTTGATTCCAGTTTTTAGCTGTTATAAATAAAACTGTGAAAAATATCTGAGTACACATTTTTATGTGGGTGTGAGTTGTTATTTCCCTAGATCAGTGGGGAAGAGTGCAATTGCTGGGTCATATGGGGTGCACATCTTTCTTCTTGTAACAGACTGCCAGGACACTGCTGTCCAGAGGGGCTGGATCATTTTACAGTGCTCACCAGCGGTAGATGACTGACCCGGCATCTCCACATCCTTGCCTGCATTTGATGTTGTCACTATTTTTATTTTAGCCATTCTGAAGGTGTGTAGTGATACCTCATTATGGTTTTAATTTGTGTGTCCTTAGTGATGTTGAACCTCTTTTTATGTGCTTAACTGCCATCTCTACATCCTCTCAAGTGAAATGTCTGTTCCTGTCTTTTGTTCATTTTCTAAAAGGATTTCTTTGTGTTCACTTCTGAGAGTTCTTTAGATCGTCTAGAATCGGTGTCATATCTAGATATGTGGCTTGCAAATATTTTCATCCCTGTAACCAGGTCCTTTGCAGAGGAAAAGTTTTTAATTTTGATTTATCCATTTTTCATTTTATGGATCATGCTTTGGTTGTCATATCTAAGAACTTTTCATGTAGCTCCAGGTCTTCAAGATTTTCTCATCTCTAAAAGTTTTATAGTTTTGCATTTTATATTTGGGTCTATGATTCATTTTGAGTTAAATTTGTATAAAGTGTGAGTTGTAGGAAGACATTTTTATTTTTGCCAATGAACCCATAACTTTTCATGCATAGGAACAATATTAAACAAGTGTTTCAGACAGTCATTATTTGAATATTGAATTAGTCAGTATTCAGTATCCCAACAAATAGTTTTTATGTTCATGCTATCAATGATTTCCCCAGAACTATTTATGCTAACATAGTTCTTGATGATTTCAGTATCCAAACAGCATTGGACTGAAGGCAGAAGCTCAATAAATGCTTCATTAAGGAGGTTTGAATTCTCCACTCACTTGGGGGACTTTGAACATATCACTTAGAGTCTTACTTTGCTCATGTATAAAATTAGTTAACAGTGCCTGCTTTGTTTGTTACAGAAGATCAAATAAAATAATGTATGTAGAAGTTACTTTAAATAACTAAATTCTTTTAACCATAAACTGCTTAAACATCTCTAGAATGACAATGGATTTTATTGGTAACCATCATCAAATAGTGCTGTAACCCAGAAGCATGTGGTTGCCTCCCGAACTGTTCTTCATCTCCAAGCTGCCGCTTCCCCTGGCTCAGAGGCACTATCAAATGGTTTGGTTTTACTCTTTTGCTTTCTTACATCTTGTCTTTTTGAGATAACTGTCTGACATTGACCACCTGGGACTCTGACCTTCTAGTCCCTCATCTGCGCCATAGGCTGGAACGTGCTGTCCTGCAGCTTGGGGGATGATGGGCTGGAATAGTTCTGGTCTCCATTGTCCCCACTGTCCCTCCACTCTAACATCTAGACTAGCACACCTGGCTGTAGGTTTGGAAGCCCGGGATGTTATCACAGAAATTTTACCATGAATTGAGCAAGGTCGTTGTGAAACCCAGCATGGTGCAGACATAATCCCCCACCCCATCCCGTTTGCAGGCAGAACCCATCTTGAGTGAGCATCTGAGCATTCCCCCCTCCCGCCCTGCTTTTCCCTTCTCTAGGGCTCTCTGGTGTTTTTCTCAATCTCCCCCTTTCACTTGAGTCTTGGCTTTAGCTCCAAGGAGGCAGCACGAAATCCTTGAAGTTTTCTGAGGACTTGAGATTGTCAAATGAAACCTCCTTCAACAGCCTGCCCTGACTAGACTCCCTCAGCAATGCTCTCAGCACCTGCTGTCCCCTGCCCTGTTCATCGTTCCCAACACTGGTCCCTATTTGCTGTCATATACATCTTTGCTGTCTGTCTTCCCTTACCGGAATAGCAGCTGCAGGAAAGAGAAGGGTTTTTGTCTGCTTTTCTTCACAGCCAAATCCCAGAACTTGAATGTAGAATATGCTAAATAGAAATATTTTAATGATTTTTTCAAAATGAATTCTCTACAAGACAAGGAAATATTGGACTAGGCTTTAAAGCATAACTATATCTCATAGTTTAACTAGTTGAAATTTATATGCTAGCAACGTTCTGGTCTCTTTTATCTACCCTAAACCCTCCTTTCCTTACAAGGTGTATGAGGTAGAGCAAAGAAGGGCTTAGACAGAAGGTTAATCCTGGGCCTCCCCGGTGGCGCAGCGGTTGAGCGCTGGGTTGCGAAGCTGCCCGCGGCCTCTGCGGCGCCGGTTCGATCCCCGGCTGCTCCCCGGCCACGGGGCGAGGGTCCCACGTGGCACGCAGACCTCTCCTGCCGCCCGCTGCTCCCCTCAGCAGTGTGCTTCGGTCCTTCTGCCTGCTCTGCTCCCCGCTCTGGCTCTGGTGAATTCTCTCACCCTCCCGCGCTTCTGACTGTACCCAGTGCTTGTATAAACAAAACAAACAAACAAATAAATAAATAAAACATGCCTCTATAAAAAAAAAAAAAAAGAAGGTTAATCCTGTCGTGCCAAAAGCCACTTTTGGAGGAAGTGAAATGGAAGGCAAGGGCACTGTGGTCAGGAGGTGTGGGTATAATAATGAAATTATAGATTTCTACCCTTGCTAGGCAAGACAGCTGTGAGCGTCATAAACAAATATAAAACTATGCAGCAGAAAATGATTATAAGTAATTAGCAGTGAATGGTTTATTAGTCAGGGAACGAGACAAATGAAAGAGAGGTTTGAGGATATCGTTGGGGAAAAACAGATACCAAGGGGTAGCCCTTGTGGTCAGTCTTTGGAACCTGCCGCATAGGGCGGGGTGGGCATCTGAAAGGCAAGCCCAGCTGCCTTCCCAGAAACACGCTGCTCTTTCTCATAAATGCCTCCACTGTGTCTTAATAATGCTACTGGGAACAACAATGGTTCTGCAGCTAACACCGGCCCAGCATTTTCTATATGCCAGACACTGTGCTCAGTACACTGTATTATTCAGTTTAATCCTCACTACAAATCTACGAGGGAAGAGCTCTTATAATTTATTTTTCACTGTTGAGGAAACTGAGGCAGGGTGACTAGCCAGAGAGAACAGGTCTCCTTCCGGCCAGTTAGGTCATTGTGCTCTAGTTTTCGTTGGAAAGATGAGAAACCTTTTGATCTTTAGAAAGATGTGATTATGAATTTAATGTTTAACATAAAGGCCTTTACTGATCAGAGCTTTTGTAAGTGCAAGATAATTGGGCAGATTTCCCCAATGTCCTAGGCTCCCCAGTAGTGAGGCAGCTATCTCTTGATGGGCATCAGCATTTTCAGACCACTAAAGGGCCTTCTAGATTTTAATTTCTTTCATTCATGCAACAGATATTTAGTGAGCACTTGCTATTCACTAGGCACTCTGCCAGATGCTGGGGATACAACAGTGAGCCAAGATGTTAAGGCTGCCTCTTTCATGGAAGGTGGGCTCTAATGAGGGGAGAGAGGAAAAAGGTCTTCTCTAGCTAAAGGATAAGAAATGACTTTTCAGAGTTAATAATATGTAAGCTGAGCCCTGAAGGATGAGAAGAAAAGAGTTGACGAAAAAAATGCTCCCAAAGAGTCATTGTCTCACTCTCTGAAACATTGCCCCACAAGATCAAGTTGAAATGCCTTGGCGGGAGACACAAGGTCTTCATGATCAGACTCTAGCTTGCCCGCCTCTGTAGCCTTGCTTCCAATCCATCTCTCCTACCCTCATTTGTATTATGTCCACAACCCCGAATTCTTTTCCCAAATTTATTTCCTGGTACACTGTTGTTGATCCTTTAAGATCCAGCTCTGGGGTCAGCTTCTGTTCCTTCCTCGGGTAGAACTGACCATTTCCTGTTTTGCGACCCTAATATATTTGATAACAGGAGGAATCTTAGCATTTATTACACTGTAGTGCTTTAATCTATTTTATCAGACTTATGTTCAAAACCCGGCTTTACTATGTGACCTTTGAGATCACACCCTCTTCAGCTGTAAAGTCAAGTTTCATGATACCTTAACCAATGGTAGTCATTAGAATTATTACTTTTGATAACTTTTTACAGTATCCACTTCCAATGCCCATACCAAGTTGGAGCTGAGCAGTAGCTTCGAACACAAGCCAGAATATGATGTGAGAAAAATGGACGGGTTCTTGTTCATGCTTTCTGGACTGTGCCTGCAGCAGTTGCAGGACGCTCAGCTGCGTTGCTGGGGCTGAGTTGGCAGGTATCTTGGTTACCACCTTGCTTCACCCGGGACTCCACTGATAACAGTTCATCTCATTTATTAATTGAGTTTTCCTAAGATTCCACTTGCATTTTTAAAAATCTCAACTTTTAAGAGTTTGAAAGTCATTCATCTCATCCAACCACTCACTTCACAGAATTTGGACTTTTTCAAGGGAACAGAACGAGTTAGAAGCAACAGCAAACCCCAGGTCTTTCAGCTCCCAAAGAAGTTTCATGAAACCCTCAAGGTAGGGCTCAAATACATGGTTGAGGTCCTTATTTTGTACTGAACAAGTGGGCCAAAGCTACGTATAGCCTCCGCAGACCCTGCAACTCCAGAATTTTGTGTTGAGATTTCCTAAGTCCCGAGTGTCTAACAAATGCCCTGCCTTCCTTGATCTGGTTTTCTCTGGATACAATAATGTTGACAGCATAGAGGAGGCCCGCGAGGTGGGAGGTGCCTAACACTGTCTCCCAGGTACTCCCTGAGTGAGAAAGTAAGGTTGCCATGGATGCCCTCATGGCGGGGAGAAGGCTTCTTCCTCCTGACCTTGCTTTTCATACTTATTATCACATCCACTACGCTGGATGACATTTTGTGTGACTTGGGTTTGGAAGCATTACTTCTTATCTCTCACCTCTAAACTTTTGTTGTCTTCTTTCTTCTCTTTAGCAAGAGATTCTCATTTCCCAGTGTCGGATGCCATCATTGCCCCGGTAGCAAGTCTTACACAGCCTATGTTTTAATTTCAGACTTGAATGTTTAACTTCTGGTACCTTTTGTGTTAAAGCCCATATGTTTGCTCTAAATAGCAAGCCGTGATTAATTGAGTCATTAAGGCAACTGTTGCCTTATTAGGGATCCAAGCGAGCTGAATGGCATGCTAGACGTGAAGATGAACCCCATTTATCTGGCTTTCACTGCACATGTGCATGCGTGTTTTCCAAGCAAATGAATTGCAGCGCAAATTTGCAAATGATACGAGACTGGAGGAGATGACGAAGGTTTTAGAGAGAGCTCATGCCTTAGGAGCCAGAAAATATCGGTTTAGAAGGAGCGACCCATTCAAACAGAGGAATACAGAAAAATAGCCATCACGCCTCTGTTTCCAAAATCCACCTCGAGAGGAGAGGTGGCCTTGAAAATGAAAGTTTTAGTTGGTCATAAATTCAGTGACACTCAACCTGGGCTGACTGGAAGTGTAAAATCTAGAACAAGTGTTAGCACAGATCCCCTGAGTACGGACTGACCGCCCCCTTCAGCCCTGTATGTGAGCAGGCCCGACAGTGAGCTGTTCTGTTCTGCCTGTGTTGCTGTTTGTTTTGTTTGATTTGTTTTTGCTTCCTCTGATGCTTCCCCTTCAGTGTCCCCGCTGCCCACGTTCTCCCAGTAAGCTTTGTTCTAGACGTGGCCTATGTTCCATCTTTCATAAAGTGCTCCGCTAGGTAGCATCTGAGCAGAGCGCTTCCTATCAACCAGATTGCCGCCCAGTAGCTCCATGTATATAACCCCTGGAGCAACATTTTAAGGGGAAATGCACAGGTCTGAGCACACTCAGACGTGGCGGTTCAAACCCTTGTCCAATGAGGAGCAGCTTGTAGGGTCTGGTAACGGTTACTCTGAGGGGAGATGGTGTGCGACCAGGGGCGTTGGAGAGGCTGCCTTAGGCAGTGCTGCCCGGTCAGACACTGGTCCACGTGCCCTTATCGCCCGGCTAGCCCCGAGAGAGCCCAGGCGGCGACTGCACAGACGGCTGCAGCAGGTGAGGGTGTCCTGTTCCAATGGCGGGATAATGGATGGATAAGGTAATGGATGCTGGTCTTACCTTGCTGTTGGTTATGTGTGGAAGGGAACAGGTGGGAGGCGCAACTAACTGAAGGGACATAATTCCAATGGGAGTGAGCTGAGATCTGGGCATGTGGATTACTGGCGCTCTAACCTATATTTTAAGGACTTAACATCAGTTAAATTAAAATTATTTGCTGATAAATATAGCATTGAAAAGGACTGATAACTGTAAAGTATACCCAGCACATAAAGTATACCCAGCACATATATTCTTGCCAAGTAATGCATGCTAAATAAGTGATTGCCATCATTACGGTTATTATAAATACTGAGTCAACTTAAAGCATCACAGCGATGACAGCACTTGCGAGCTCCGTGTCTGGTGGTGCCTGTGTCCCCTCCAGGCCTGGTTTCTTTCAGGATCCGACCTGGCTTCTGACCCTGTCCAGCCAGACAAGATGGAATCGATGCTAATGCAGCCTCACTTTCTGATTTGCATTTGCACATGGCTCTGTCTTTAAAGTATACAAGTCTCCAGGCTGCATTTCACAGAGTTTGGTGATTGCATGTCTACTGCTCTCCTCTTGCTAATTTTTATTCTTAATTGCAAGTGCACACATTCAGGGGATGTTTCTCTGCTGTGTTAATTCCCTTCGGAAGCTGCAGAATGCCTTCTGTGAATGTACTGAAATGTCTACCGCTTTTGTGGTGGGTGAGGTTTTGTAGTCAGAACTTCATGATTTTGGGCAAGAAACACGAATTTCCCCAGTGCTGAAGGCTTCCTGGCTCACGTTCACTCACTCCTCACTCTCTTCTCTGGCCACTTCCAGGCTATTTGGACAAATACCTCCACAGCAAGTTTGCCATCCAACGATGTGTGGCACAGTCTTTAACTGTTTCATTTCCACTATGTATGTTTCAAGACAGTTCCTCCTAACTAGCTAAATTCTGTGACTTCACTCCATTTTAAGATAAATTGCATGCTTGTCCCCCAGACCTAAAAATAGGCATGTATTTCTCCGTAAGCTTTTATTATAATGAGCCAGGCCATCAGAGACAAATCACCCTGTTATCTCTGTATTAGTAGAAACTACTTAACATTAACTTGGACAAAATAAATCACCTAGGTCTTCAATTTAATAAAGTTGTGTGTCTTTTTGTCCACTTCTCTTGACTTCACTTTGTTGCTGTTTTATCCTGCAAAAACAGAAGTGATTTTGTTTAGAGCTAGGTTATCTACAAAAATATCATTGATTTATTTTATTCTCACTATAGCATTATATTCATTTTTACTCTTTTATTTATAGAAAGTTTAAAAGTTCAGAAAAAGTCCAAAGCAAGGGGGAAAATCTACCATAAGTCCCACAAATCCTTTATTGACCAGTAATTTTTATGGTTATTTTAAGTCCTTCTAGTTCTTCTGTCTCTGTGTCTCTCTTTCTCTCTGTATAAATACATATGTGTATGTATATACACACACAGAGATGTATATATTTATGTTTATATAATATATTTATCATATATATCAGAATTATTGCAATTGTGTACACTTTCAGTTTTGCGTATTTGGGATCAAATTATAGATATAACGTGATTATTATAGATATGACATGGTATCATGATTTATTCATTTAATATACTGTAAACATTTCTCCATGTCATTAATATAATTTTATGATGGTGTACTTTTAAATGGTTGCATAATATTATATTTTATTTCTTTTTATATTTAAAAGAACAGGTTTATTAGAAAAGGGACAGAAAAGCAAAGGACACTTGCATAGACACAAGCAGGCAGGAAGAGCTGCCCTATTTTTATTTTTTAAGTAACTTCTTTGTAGCACCAGGACCTGGAGATTGTTTTTAATTTGTCACTCTTATAAGTAATGTGAAGGAAAATCTGGTAAGTAGGCATTTGTACAAGTAGACCTCTTATTTATTAGCATAGATTCCTAGAAATAGAATTGTTAGGTAAAATGGCATGCTTTTCAGGCTCGATATTAATTCACTCACTCACTCATTCATTCATTCATTTAACATATATTTACTGAGAATCTACTATGTGCTAGCCTTTCACATAGGGGTTGGGTAGGTAGAAGTGGATAAAGTCCTGTTCCTATGGAGCTCACTTTCTAGTGAGGAAAGACACATAATTAAGAGAAAATCCATGCCGAGTGGTGATGTATGACATGGAGAAAAATAAGGCAGCTGATGGGACAAGGAGCTTCTGGCTTGGCATGGGAGTGGGGTGGGGTGAACACATGAGGTGGATGGAGAACATTGTCCTACTGAGGTGATATGTGAAGGAAAACTTAGAGGGAGTAAGGAAGGAGGGAAGCACTTATCTATCCAGAAGGGAGCATTATAGATGGAGAGAACAGCAAAGACTCTGACCCAAGTGCGTGTCTAAGGCTTTAGGGAACCACAAGGAAGTCAGTGCAGCAGGAGCAGAGTGCGTGGGGGGGGGGGAGCAGTGAGCCGTGTGGCCAGAACAGTGGAGACTGAGCAGCCGGAGAGGGGACACAGATTTTGTAGAGTCTTGCAGGCTTGTTTGAACTTCGGTGTTGACTCACAAGATAAAAGGTCTCTGGAAGGTTTGAAGCAGAAAAGAGTAAGCTCTGACTTATATTTTTGAATATGGACAAATTGCCCCCCAAAAATTGTACCAGTTTTTATCCCCACCCCAACCAGCAGTATATGAGAGGTCCGTCTTAACACCAGAGCTTGTTATAGAAAGCAAAGTAAATAGAACGTAAAACTTTTTTGATTACTTGTAAGATTGAACATAATGTTATGTACTTATTGGCCATTTACAGTTTGTATCCTGTATCGTTCGCCTTTGGGTAGTGTTCACCTTTTTCTTATTGGTTGGGAAACAGTGATCATTTTGTCTTATTTGCCATATTGGTTTTAATATATGTCCAGTCATTTTTTTTTGTTGTTGTTGTTGTCCTTTTAAGTTGGTTTTAGGATTGGGGAAGATTTTGTTATTGTCTTCAACATGCTTGGTCAAGTTTAGTTGGTAAAAATCTGGCAAGACTAAGTTGACAATGTCCATTTGAGAGCTCTGCCTACTGGGGTATTCATCAGTCAGACACTTTTTAAACAAATACCCATCAAAGCACCTTTGTCTTTGAGAGCACAATTCCAGACTCCTCCTTTCTTTTTAAAAATCTTTCTTGAATTGCTCTCAGATATTCTTCACATAAACTTCATCTTCTATAAGAGCTTCAGTTCGATTTTATTAAGGGTTAGCTTATGTTATCCTTTAGTCCTATTAATAACTAAGAGAAGAATTGAAATGTTGACTGTATGAATTCCTCCTATCCAAGAATACAGTATGTCCTTCCACTTATTCAAATGTTTTATGCTGTTAGCAAAATTTAGCGTTCTGTTTATAGGGATGCCATGTTTTAATTTAGGCTACTCTGCGCGGACTCTTACCTTTATCAAATGCAAATCTGATCAGATTTCTGCATTTTCATTGATATCATTTGCTATATTTTGTTTCTCATTTTCTACTCTTTTATTAAGGACCAACTATTTATGTTTGGTTTATGGTTTACTATGAATAATGTTAGGAGTCACGTATTTTCTATGGATTTCTAACAGTTTCTTTCTATTAGTTTTTGTGACTGTTCTTTTCATGGATGACATAGGATCCTCCTTTCTAAGTTTAATATCTTTTGATTTATGTTCTCTTTGTCTAAATTGGATATTATCAAACATACTTTAAATTTTCTGGTATTTACTTCATAGAATCTTTACCCTTTCTTTTAACTGTTATGAAAGCTTTTATATGAAGATGCTAGCTGTTGGGCCATATTAATTAAAAATACAATGAAAATGAAGACATACTATTAAAAACTATTATAATTTGCAAACACTTATTTGTGTCTGTTAGGGCTTGTTTTCATACTCTGAAATCAATATAAAATCCAGAAATTAATTGGTTGTCGAGGTAATACAAGGTTATTATTCATTACCATGATGTTGAATTATGTTAACCAAAACAGACGTGTGTGTAAGAAGTAAATGGTTAATACTTTCCTTTCATAAAATAAACAAGTTGTACTAAAACACTGCTTTTATCTAGTTTATATATCAAAATTCAATATGGTAGTAGGTTGGAGAAAAGTTTTATTGCTTAAAAAGGAAAGTTTGATAGCTATTTTGTCAGGCCTATCCTTTGTCTAGCCCGGGCAGGTGCTCAGCTTCACCCAAGCCCTGCAGATGGCACCATGGGCGGCACCAGAGGGGAATCCCGTCCAAATTTCACCTCCTTCAGCATACCACCAATGCCACCATTCAGATACTCACCTTTTTCTTCCTGGACCATTGCAACTGTCCTCCCGTTTTGTTGGTGGTGTTCTTCTTTTTTCTTGTTCTGTTGAGGTAACCTTCGTTTACCACACGGTATAGGCATCAGGCGTCCAGTCTCTCACCTCAGCAACTGCTCTTTTCCAGCAGGATTCCTTTAAATAGAACACTTCCCATGCTTGTCCACAGATCTAAGTATTTACACATATTAACGCATTTGATCCTCATGTAGCCCCATGAGGAAACTGAAGATTTAAGCAGCTTGCCCAAAGTCTTAGAGCTCTTTTTTTCTTTTCTTTTCTTTTTTTTTTTTTTTTATACAAGCACTGGGTACAGTCAGAAGCACGGGAGGGTGAGAGAATTCACCAGAGCCAGAGCGGGGAGCAGAGCAGGCAGAAGGACCGAAGTACACTGCTGAGGGGAGCAGCGGGCGGCAGGAAAGGTCTGCGCGCCATGTGGGACCCTAGACCTGTGGCTGGGGATTGAACCGGCGCTGCAGAGGCTGTGGGCAGCTTCGCGACCCAGCGTTCAACCGCAGCGCCACCGGGGAGGCCCACAATGTATGCATTTTCATCTTAGTTATAGTCCCCATACAATCCCCACCCCCCTTGTTTTAATCCTACTCCCTCCTCCTTTTTTTTTTTTTTTTAAGTCCTAGAGCTCTTAACTGGTAAAGCTGAGACCTAGGCGGGCTGGCTTTGGTTCTGTGCTCCGCCTGGTAGAGTAAATAAAGGAGGCGTCTCATTTGTGTAAAGATGTAACGATACAAAGCATTTATCCAGCCTCAGTCCCTTGTCATGCAATTTGACTCTCAACCTCTTTCCAATATTTGTTTTGCTATAGCCCAGGTCTGCCTGCCCCTGTGGGCCCCACAGCCACGATAGCCCTTGTTTTATAGAGATCACCAGCTCACCTTTCCCACCTGCACTTCTCAGCTGCTAGCCTTACAGTGTTCACAACAATTTTGTTTATTTATAGAACATCCTTTAGAAAGTTTAATTTCATTAGGAATTGAATTTTTTTCAGGGAGTTTTTTAAACGAGTCTTTATATAGCAATTTGCACCTTGTAAGTAATTTCACGTATATTGTTTCATTGAATCCATGTGTTAGTCTCTAAAGAAAGTGCCAGTATCCCCATTTTAGTGATAAATGGGCCAATACTCACATAGACTAAGTAACGTAACCAGCAGCATATCGCTTGTCAGTGGCAGGGCCCGCATGTGAATCTAGGTCTTCCTACTTTAATTACCAGGCTTCACCTATAACGTGCTACATCTCTTTAAAATGTCCTTTACTGTTTGTCCATCCAGGAGATAATCTCTACAGTTAGGCCATCCTAGAATGGTAAGCTAATATGAATTTCTGCTTATGACTTAGAATGAGTGATTGTGAAATGCAGGCCACTTCTGCAGTATCTCACACAGAACTCACGCATTAAAATATTAACAAAGTTGCTTTTGCTTGGGGTTGTGTTGGAACTGACAACCTGTATGGCTTCTCTGGAGCCACTGTTTTCTGACCTGCAGAATGAGGCACGTAGACTAACCCACCCTAAGGACCATTCTGGCACTAATGCTCTCTGATTTGTCGTATCCAGGAAAGTCACAAACAAGGGCTTATTCAGGAGTTGTGAGCAGAGGCTCTTATTTTGCTATATTCCAGGGGACCGTTTATATGAGAGTGGCACTTGTTTTGGAATAATTTATATTAGAATCACACTTAGAGTTAGTACAATTCTATTAAAAGCTGTTAATGGAATTATTATTCTGATAATAAGCTGTTATTAGATTCTTAGTACTAATGATATTCATTGCAACACATGATTAATTTGGTACTAAAATTTAAGCTCTCACTCTGCATATTGGGCCATTTCAATGTGAAAGAATACAATGATTAAGAATAACATTGTAAGAGTTTGGAATGGAAGGAAATATGCTTGTGTGTTTTCAAAACATTAAAGAAAAACAATTTTGCTCTCTGCTTTAATCAAGAACTTTTAATAAGCAATCTAAACTTTCTCAATGAACCAGAATCTGGGCTTTTGCAATCAGTTACTGGATTAAGCCAACTGAATTATATTTGGTTATCTGTTTAAATTTTGTTGTCTTCTCTACCCAACACTATTTTATCATGCGTAGGCTAAGTACCGAGGTTGAAGCACGATACCCTTTTCTGATAACACTAAGTCCTGTTTCTACTGAAGTCTTAAATGTTTTCCAGCACATTGTACGTGTTCCTTGACTGTTAGACATTGCTATTCTGGCAGTTCTTGTCCATCCTCTCAGTCACACGTGGCCTTTATTGACATGCTTTCGTGGGCTGTATCGTTCATGAATAGCATTATATTTGTATCAGGTTTGATGAGGGCAGTGCAGGTGAAGAGCATGTGCTCTTACAGCCTACACCATTGTTCCTTTATCTGTTTGCTCAGGATGGGAAGATTACACTTATTTCTGTACCTCAACGATTGTTTATTAAGATTTATAATTATGCATCATCTTTTCAAAACAATTATGTAATCATACCAACAAACTGAGCTATTTTCTATTTTATGAATATGGAATTGACATTTCATATACTTTATCATATACATGTGTGGTATTTCACATACTTTCTCTCACTGAATCCTCCTAAGATTCGTACAAAAGAGGAAGTGGACATAATACATGCTCCATTTTATAGGTATAGAAATTAAAGCTGAGAACCAAGACCCCACTGCTAGAAAGTGGTCAAGTCCCACTTTGCTTACTGCCAGACTCATCCTCCCTCCCTTATACTACTTTGCCCCTCCATAAGCAGAGGGCAGTTGTGAGTTTGGAGAATGTTCATTCATTAATCTCTTACCAGTATTAAAATCAACTGACTTCAGTTTTCCACATGTGTTCACTTTGCATCTAACTCTCTCTTTAACAATGTTCCTGAGGTTATTTAACTTTTTAATGTTGCCTGGCATTTTAGCTTCAGAAAAGTGGCTTCCCTCTCATTCGAAGACTCCTGAGCCAGCTCATTGACTAATTACTAGTGGTGGATAAACATCTCTGAAGTGAGGGTCTCCTCAGTATGATGAATGTTTGTCTCTACTAGGTTGAATGAATTCTAAATGAAGCGATTAATTTAAAAAATCAATTAGCATGGAGGGCAAATATTTTTACTCACAACAACCTCTAGTTTAGAGTAGTCTCCTTTGTGTAGAGGTGGTTATGTGGCAATCAAGGTGAACAGAGAGGACTCCAAGACAGAAAAACAACGCCTGGGGTACATTGACGGTTTTTTGCCCATGAGTGGGAAGGGATTTTCTCTGAGCTAACAGCTTTCTTTCCCTTGCCCTGCTGAGTAATGACCGCCTTCCTTGACTTGCTCCTTCAGTTTGCCAGTGATCTGGTTCCGTGATGAAATGTGTCTTACATCAAGTACTTTCTGCCTTACTCCCCCACTTCAAGCTAACAGATCAGAAAATAATAGATCATCAGTGGATACCCACTTAGCTCTCCACCAAAACTTACCAAAATCTCTAAACTTGCCATCTTCAGGAGAGTTTGGAAATGAACAAGATGTCAAAGTCAATACTTAGAGGTAATTAACTTGGGTGTATTTTCTTCTGACCTTAACTTGTATTTTGCAGGCTAATTGATTGCTCCAGTTAAATTACCCAGATTGCTCTAGTGGAACTAGTGAATCTTGCTTTAGAGCACTTGCTTGATGGAGACAGGAGGGTTTCATCCATTGCTAGGGAGACCACAGATCCTGTTTTGTCAGGTTTTGATGTTTTCTGGTGATTGAGTCCATTTACTGCTATGTCTACTTGAAGTTGCAGAGAAGCAATACGTAGGGTAGCCGCACAGTCTGTCTCCCAAACAGGTAATTTTGCATGTGAAAGGGGTATTATTACTGATTACTGCATTGGTTTGCTAGGGCTCTTGTGCAAGAGCACCACAGACTGGATGGGCTCCCCAGCAGAAGTTCACTGTATCGCAGTTCTGGAGGCTGGAAGTCGGAAATTGAGGGGTTCGCATGTTGGTTCTTTCTGGACACTGTGAGAGGAGGGCGGGTTTCCAGCCTTTCTCCTTAGCTTGTAGACGAACCAGCTTCTACCGGTGTCTTCATGTGCGCTTCTTTCTGTGTTCCTCCCAGCTTCAAATTTACCCATTTGATAAGGTCACCAGTCATATTCATGACGTTATTTTAACTTGGTTATCTTTTTAAATATAAAATGATGTCTTTAGCTTGCCAAATCAGGTCCCATTCTGAGGTCGTAGGGCTTCTATATATGAAGGGGGAGGGCATAATTCAAGCCATGATAATTGTTAATTTATAAAATACAGGCCATGCACCAGGAAACTATTTTACAAGGACAATTCCATTTAAATCTTGGAACATACATCCCCATTTTACAGATGAAGGTGCTACATCTCCATGACGAAACTCACCCCAAAGTATGCAGCTACTAACCAGGCGACCTGGGTGGGTGACTAAGGTGACCTTAGTCACCCTGCTGTACTGGACTGTGTATAGTTTGGGAGCTTGGGTGGAGAATGTGGACCTCAAATCCTTATTCATATTTTATTTTATACAGGACAAAGTCTACAATCTCCCAAGAGGCAAGAAAGTTGAAGTCATATGTTGATTTAAATAGGCTAACGTTTAAGGGGACAGTAGAAGGAAATTAAGCTCCGTGAAGTTGGGGCAGATAGTAAGGAGAGTGAGGTGAAGGGACAGTGTCAGACCAGTTGTCTCTTCAGTGTGTGGCCTTACTGTAATATCCATAAAACAGTCACGGGGTGGGGGGGGGCTCTTGGTGGTGGTTGAACCTGTCACCTTCCTTCCTGTGTGGAATATGGTGGAGTAGAAATACTTGGAAATTGAAAACCACTTCCCCTCATGGTTCAGGGTAATTCTGTTGCTGCTATTGGGGGACTCGAAAGGTGTTATAGTCTCATATTTATTTTCTTTGTAATGTTCCTTTATTAGAAACAAGTCTTTTCTCTGGCATGGGGAGACTGTTCAATGGAAAAAAAAAAAACACCTTTTATTTCGGCTGGCAGAGAAAGCAGTACAGTCAAGAAAGGGATATTGAAAATATGGAAATTGTTGGGGTTTCATACTGAACTGTAGCACCTGAGGAAGCTCACCGGATTCTAGCTGGGAGAAAGATGATTTGACATCTGTTCCTGTGTTTCCACAGTACGATCTGACTGAGGTGGCACTGCTTTTCCTCTGCTTTTCCATTTGCCACCCAGGTTTCATAAATTGGATGGATGTATATAAATTAGGAAAGTGAACACCTCTCGTGTGACCTTTTCAACACTCTGTCTTTTGATTATTTGGCTTTTTCTTCTCCTTGATGGAATGGGAGAGCCTGCTGACACCTTTCAGTGCAGGCTGAGAAAACATGTGTACACAGTCTTTCATAAAACCATGTGCCAATCTTCGGGGTAAAGACAGGCAGAGCAATTAAGCCTTTTCTTGAAAGATACAACAGACCAGGCAGGTGCTAAAAATGTGATGAGGCTCACAAGCCTCCAAGGAAGGCTCTTCTAAGGAAAAGTGCCGTGAACAACTGTTTGTAAACAGCAAGACGAAGCAGTAACACTTGAATAAATCTATACAGTTTTCAAAACACTTTCACATTTATTGTTTCATTTAATGCCTTTAACAGCTTTGTGAGATGGGGGCAGCTGCTGTCACTACTAGGGAGCCTTGGGGCTGAGACACAGTAGAACGTCTGTGCCACTGGGCGGCAAGGAAGTAGAGAAAGGTTGGTAGGAGTTGGGATACAGTCTGGCGAGGGTAATACTCATTCGGTTACAGAGGCAAAGGGCATGACTGCTTTGGGGTTTTGTCAGGGTCTGAGTCATGGTGGTGGGGGTTTTAGGTGTTAGGCAGCACTCTGCAGGCATCAGTGAGGTCCCGACTTACCAACAAGGAGCCTTTGCATAAGTACGGGGATGAGGGTTAGTTTGGGAGGAAGGACAGTCAGGGTCAGAACAGAGTGGGCAGATCCACAGCCTCAGCATCACAGGAGATGCCCGGGCAGAGAAAATGGGATAGAAGCCCACCCATGAGGATGCTTAAGGTTCATCGCAGAGCCCTGACTATATGGGGACCACTCTCGAGGCCCCACCAGTGCGCAGGGATGAAGCTGTCAATGTGTGGACTTGCCTTAGCTTGGACCAGGAACTGACGTGGGCTTGAAGCTGCAGATAAGGTTCAACGGTCCCTCCACTTGGAAGGAGTGGTAGAAAGCGAATGCAAGGAAAATGAGGCAGGAAATGACGACCGCTGTTCTTACCATTTTGTTTTTAGAAACAAATGCACGCCAGCATTACAAGCAGACAACTGGAGGGTGAGTTTGTAGTGACTCCCAAAACAGTACTTTTGCTCCCACATGCTATGGAAAGGCCTACGGCAAAGCAGCAAGGTTTCCTGGTATTTCACTTGATGTAACGGGAAAAGCCCCAGCGTTCGCATGGCAGGCGTCGCAGGAGAGTAGATCAGAAGTTAAAGAAGGCAAAACTGACTCTGACACAGAGAGGACAACAGTGGGATGTGAGTGAGAACCAAGAAGTTCTGTGTGTATCTCAAATTATACCAGTTGTTTCAGTGAAATGACTTATGGAAGTATCTATTTCAGATTTCCAATAGTCTCTTTTACCTTAATACATTCCTACTAAGATTGATGGCATATATAATGTTTCTGTTCCCTATATAGACTTATTCCTTGTATATGATTCATCACTGTTATATATTTATTCATGCATATAAATTATTTTCAAAAAGTAGAGAACATCCAATATATACTTCTCATAAACTCTGAATCCCCATCAAGTGTGTATTAAAGAGTGTGTGCAGAATAGGGAGTCAGTGACGTGCAGATAAGCCCCGAGAATGTGCCCAGTGTGCTGTCATGCACAGAGATGCAAGAGGTAGATATGTACTCAGTGTCATTGTGAACATTCTATCTGCAGAGAGAACACATCGTGACACTATAAATAGAAGTACCGAGAATCAACAGCCAGGGATGCTATGTCCTCAAAAGTCACTGGTGTGATAGACTCCAGGGCATGGCTAACCTTCGGGTGATCAGTCACTGCACCCCTTGCTGGCTCCCGTAGCTCTCCTTTGCTTTTGCATTGATTCTTGACAAGTCTGCTGCTCACAGGTAGAGATCAGGTCTCATTTTGTTTCCTGTTTTTATCACACACAACAGTGTCCTGAACGAGACAGAAGCTAAATACATTCAGATATTTAGAAATAAGGTAACCTGGACAAATGGAAACAGCTATGAGAGCTATTTTGTTTCAAACATGGTTCCGTTCTAATATGAAGAGAGACCAGTGTTTAGAATAAGGCTCCTGGAAAGAAAGAATGTAGATGAACCTGTGGTATAATAAAGGATGACTATGCCAGCAGTCAGAATACCAGGGCTCTAGTTCTCCCTCTGCTGACAATTTATTTTTTTTTTTCATTTATTTTTTTATTTTTTTATAATAAATTTTATTTTTATATTCCCCATACAATTGCAACCCGTGGGGATCTTCTCCAACAGCCTCCCTTATCCTTAACTTCAAAGTGAGCCCGTCGTTGATCATTCTGTGTGTCTTTCCTACCCAACAACCTGAGTCCAAAAAGCAAAGCCTTGTGAAAGTGGTACCCACGGGCTGAGATTCTATTAGTTCTATGAGTCAGATACAGAAGTAGGAAGGAAGAGAGCTTGCAAGTCTAGAATTTTCTCCCAATTATTAAGCAATACAAGTCTATTTTAGAGAATATAGAAAATAAAAATCACCAGTAATCCTACTACCCTTGGATACCTACATGGGGCATCATTAAGTAGTTCCTTGTTGTTATTGCTGGTGCTGCTGCTGTTTTTTTGTATCTGTGTGGGAGAGAGAGAGAGAGAGAGAGAGAGAGAGAGAGAGAGAGAGAAGAGGAGGAGGAAGAGTAAAAACTGCTCGGTATTATGTTTTATTCACATGATTACATTTTGAAATTTTATATGTCATTAAATATTAGAAAAATAATTTTTAGTGGCTCAATTACATTTGATTGCTAGGCATCATAGTTTATTTCACCAATCTTCTATTGTTATAATGTGATGCAATCTTTGAGCATAAATATTTATAATCTTGGCTTATTTTCTTAGGCAGGTTGGTAGAGCATGAACTGGTAGCTCTCCCGGGAGTGGTTCTCGCAGTCGCCAGTGGCTCACAGGAGTGTCCATCTCAATACACTGCTGTGTGGAGGTTTTCCTTACTTTTGACAACTTCGAAAGTTAAGTACGTAAAAATAGTTCATTGGTTTAATTTAGTTTATTTTTTGGCCAACTGGTGACAGAGAATATTTTCTACCATGTTTATTGGATAATTGCCCTTTTTCTTCGTTGAATTGTCTGTTTGATCACTTTGCCCGTTCTTTTTGGGGGAGAGTTGTCATTTTTCTTGTTGATTTGTAAAATTTTATTATATATTAAATATATTAACACTTGGAGATCATGTTTTGTAAATATTACTCATTTTGTTATTTACCTGCTTTTTTTAATGCTTCCTTTTTGTGACACACCAGCTTTGCATTTCTATATAGTCAAATCTAGTAATCTTGTCTTTTTAAAAGAAAGGTTTCTGCTTTGGTGTTCTGCTTAGAAATGTCTCTCTTGCCCCAAGGTTTTATAAAATGCAGCTATTGTTTTCTCCTTTCTGAGGGAGGCAGTGTGGGAAGAGAACAGATAACCACGCTTACTTTGTGATTGTGGAGCCTTTATGTAAAGGAATTTTTTTATTGTGCTTAATCAAGTAATTGTTTCATTTACTGGCCTTGTTTTATAGACACAGTTGCAAGATAGAAAATTTTAAAAGTGTTTTAATAAAAATGTGTTAAGCCTATTTGATTCTAGTTCAGCAGGCATTTATTTTTCTGTAATACCTCTACATTATCTTCTTTTCCATCAATATGTTTAAATATATAGCTTACGCTGAATGTCTTTAAATCCAATTTTTCTTATATGAGATTTTAAATGCAGTTGACTCCTCTTTTCTTTTGCATTGCAGACCCCAATATTCAGCTGGGTCTGAGCCTTTGTTCTTAGGTATTCTGTAGGCATCTCACAATGTTCAAAAGTGGATTAATTATCCACCAGAAAATGAAGCAATTCTCTTCCACTTTCTATGTTGAATTGGTCCATGGCTTCATCATTGACATAGCAGTAAAAGACAACAATTAGCAGCATCTCTAAAGCCTCCTTCTTTGTCCTCATATTAAATTGGTTATTGAGTCCTGTTGAATTTGTCTCCTTAGAGGTTTCAAAATGTCATCTCTTCTGTCCATTCCATTTCTGACATAATTCAGGATTTTTTTTCTCTTCCTTGGATGACCGCCACAGTCACCTAATTGGTCTGCCTCCAACCTCTCCCCTTTCTAATCAACCTTCCAGAGTCATTTCTCCAAAATGAGGTTCTAATCACTGCCCAAAGGCATGATTGGGCAGGGCTTGGCTGTGGTGGTGGTGACCGAGTCCTGGCAGGGGGATGAGGGCAATCGTTCCTCTGAGTAGATTCTCCTGAAGTGACACATTTGTTGACTAGCTCATAAGCTATGTAAGGGAAGGAGTTCAGAGGTGATAGTCTACATCAAGGCGAGAAGACATGTGCGAAAGTTGGCCAGCATCTGTGCACTGGCCCTCTCACCCTCCAGGCACACGTCCTGCCCCACGTACTGTTTCACATGCCCTCCTGGCTGTAGAAGGGCAAATTGAAGAAAAAGTAGCTTCTCCTTTGTACTTTTCAAATTGCCAAATATATAATAACATTAATAATGATGGTGATAATCAAAATATACATGTTCATGAATCTCTGGAGAGCGAGGTGTGTTCTTAAACTGTTGAATGAGTTGTAATTGTTGTGCCCTTCCTTGGTGACTGTAATTTGCTAATATGTAGTAAAATAAAAAAAAAAAATTACCCATCCTAGGATTATGCAGCACCACATATAGAATCATTTCATGTGCATGCATAGAACTTCACTAGGATATTTAACACAGTATTGTTTTCAGTGTAAGAAATGGAACCCTTTATTGGCTTGGTGGGATTGGGGCTACAGGAAGAGGCAGGGGTTTCGCAGCAGGGAGGGCCCCCACAGACATTGGTGGAGGGCTATGGGTGCCTTAGTGGCAGGATTTCCTAACCTCTCTCAGCATGGAAAACAACCATTTACTCTCTAAAATCTGTAACATTGGGTTTATACTGTAAGTAACACATGTACCAAATTATCCTGTAACTATTGGGATGTGTCCTTCTGTCACTAATTTGTGAACCCTCTGAGGTAGGACTCACATCAGATTTCCCATAGTGCTAAACATAGCTATCATTCTTCAAATGGAGGAAAGTTTCAGTTCTTTGGATTTTCTCTGAACATGAAAACATTGCTGTACCTTTACATCAGTAACAGATCTTGGTTCTAAGACCTAGTGTGACCTTCTAAGCTAGTGGTTCCAAAAACTTTCTAAGCTAGTGGTGCCATCTTAAAAATTATGATGGCAGGGGCCTTCCTGGTGGCACAAGTAGTTAAGTCTCAGCACTGAATCTATCTGCAGCCACTGCAACACGAGTTCGATTCCCAGCCAGGGAGCTGACCCACGTGGCCCAACAGACCTCTCCTGTCTTGCCCGCTGCTCCCCTCAGTTGTGTATTTCAGTCAACCCGCCTGTTCTGTTCCCCACTCTGTCTCTGCTGAATCCTCTCACCCCCTGCACCTCTGGCCTACACCCCAGCTCTTGTATGCATGAATAAATAAAATAAATCTTTTTTGAAAAAATTATGATGCCAACCTATGGTGCAGACCGGCCAAGTCAGAATCACTAGGAGTGCAATTCAGGCATCTGTTTTTTTTTTTTTTTTTTTTTTAACAACTCTACAGGTGATTCCAGTGTGCAGTCAAGTTTGAAAATCATGTTCCAAAGATCTTCAAATTGAATTTGAAGTTAGAAAAACATCCTAGAGAACATGTTTTGTTACTGTAGCTTTTATACACTTCTTGCTCCATTTATTTCCTTTTAGGTCTCTTTAGAGTCTTGGGCTAGCCAACAACTCTGAGCCCTGTTACCAAAAAATGGAGACAACATTTATTTTCCTTGCATTACAGGGTTGTTCTAAGGATTACATGAAATGATATAGGGAAAAGTGCTTTGTGAACTCTAAAGTATTATAAATACCGTTCTTCCTCTTAGCAGGCTCGTATGCTTTCTCTATACACTTTTTGTTACTTTCTTATAAATGAATTGGTGGCATCCAAAGTATGTATTTGATAATTACTGAAGTCTGTCCTTTTTAAAAATTAACTTCGTTTTGAACATCTACAGCTATTCTATATTCTCTCCTTTTGAATAGCAAGAGGAAAGTTTTGCAGTGATCCATGTATTAGTTGGGGTTTTACAGAAGCTTGAATACCAAGAGGAGAAATCCAGACCCCCAAGAACCAATGACAGTAATTCCAATCTGAGTCTGAAGGCCAGAAAGCCAATGGTGTAAGTTACAGTCTGAGTCTGAAGGCAGGAGAAGACCCATGTCCCAGTTTAAAGACGAGTAGAAATAAATCTTTCACTCAGCTTTTTATTCTCTGTGTCCTTCTGTAGATCATATAAGGCCAATCCAGTTTTGGGTGGGTAATCTGCTTTACTCAGTTGACCAACTCAAATGTGAATCTCATCCAGAAACACCCTCACAGGCATACCCAGAGATAAAGTTTCACCAATTATACCCCATAACCCAGCGAGGTTAACACATAAATTTAACCATTTCAATGCAAAACATAGATCCTTAGAAACTCTACAAATTGTGAGCAAAATCTGGTTCACAATCTAGGCAGTGGAATTATTCATTTAACCTAAAAAGGAACTTGAAACCTTCTTTTTTAAGGCACCTTTTTTGCCTTTGAAAAATCACTGTGATGTCTGATGAGATATGAGATATCATCTTTGTTAAGTTCCCCATCAATTTGCATGGCAGATATTTCATAGAATAATTTCTACCCAGTGCTGATCACTGAGTCATTGTCAGTTTGATTAGGTATCTTTCTTTTGACATAAATGCACTTCGGTGACATTTAAAGTGGAATGAACGCTATTCTGGGCAAGAAAACCAAGCAATAAATTTCTCATGCTTTGCAACTCTGAGCCTTCTCAAGGTAGCATACCTTCAAATTCAAACATATGGGCAGTATAATTTTATATTCTTCAACAATGCATTTCTCACACTCATCTCTTACTTAATTATTTATTTTGGCTTTCCAAGGAAACAGACACATAGGGCTCTAGAGTCCTCTGACTCACATCTATAGTAACTACTCCTGCTTATGACTTAAGCCAATTTTTTAAAAGCTAAAACTGGTGAGGTTTAAATTGCCATCTGAGTGCAGTGTCCTTTATGATGTCGGCACAGTGGCTCCAAAAGGTGCCATATAACACTGATGATGCTTGGAGCAAGGCTCCCAGAGGTAAGAGAACAGGGTTAGAACACAAATCCTACCAGGCTTGCTTTACAGTTTGGGTTCAGTTCAAGCTCTCTGTGCCTTGAATTTTTCATCTATAAAAGGTACTACCAGATGTCCAAACCACGCTGAATGGTTTTGTAAAGAAAAGCAAGTCCCCTGAAAAACTGACATTAGTATATAGGAATGCATGAACACAGTACAGCTTTTTAGGCTACTGAGCGCTTAGAGACTATGATCTAGTGAAGTGGAGCATGTGACAATATGGGCAAACTGATGTTTAGGCAGGACATATGCCCATTGGGCAAAGTTTGACCAAGGTCCTTCTCCTTTTCATTATACTTTTCTAGAAGAAAGTAGGTTTGAGTGTGTGTCTCTGTCTGTGCGTGTGTGAGTGTACAAGCATGTATTTGTATGGACATTCTGCATGTGTGCACGTGTGTACATATATGTCTCTGTGTGCCTTTCAGCTGCACGTGCATGTGGGGATAGGCACATATGTGGGTATGCATGTGCACATGTGCACATGAGCGTGTATGGTGGAAGCAGAAAGGAGACCACAGATGATGTGATTCCAGTTAGTACAACTCTTTAATATTTAAAATAGGTAGAAAATGATTTTTATATTTTAGTACTTGAAAATTTATAAAAGGTGTCAATTGCAAAGCTATGAACATGTCTCCTAGAGTCAATGGATGTCTTCTATTCTTTTAAGAGAGTCTGCCTCGTTATATGTAAAGTCAAAATAGCAGATCTAGCGGGACTATTCGAGATCTTGTTGACAAGCGCGACAGAATTGCCTGAGACCTTATTAAGATGAAAAGAACTCGGCTCCTCCCCAGAGAGTCTGAGAATCTCTAGGTGCAAAATGGATGGCTCTTAACTTGGAAGAAGCGCCAAAGAAGAAAAGTTCCAACACTCCTGGATTAAAATATTTTATGGGGGCTATTTCTCAGAAATAGCGTAGTATTCCTGGCATGCTTATCACCCTGAAACCAACTGAAAACAAAGATAATGAAAAACCATGGAAGAAACTTGTAAAAGTCCTCAAACAGCCGCCACATAAAAATTACTAGGCCTTGCAAGGTTCATTGGTGAATTTTACTAAATTTTTAAGGAAAAAAAAAACCTACATTTTCACTTAAAATTTTACAGACCATAGAGATAAAACATTCTCGACTGTTTATAAAGCCATTATATTTTCAATATCGAAATTCAACAAAGATAGGGTAAAACAGAAAACTGTAGACGAATCACACTTGAATTTGAAAGGAAACAGCCAAGCAGAATCCATCAGTCATACTTTTTTATTGTTTGGATTTTGTACTATATTCACATAGTAGTAAGCATGCTTTGTAGGCTTCTTTTAAATCATGTACATGTTTAGACTTTTTTTTTTCCCAACTAAAGTATGTGTGGGGTTTTTTGTATGTTTGTTTTTGGGGTTTTCTTTTAAAGAAAAATTCTGGTCTTGGACATTTTATCAGATGCTTTTGTGTTGTTGTAGTAACTGTATCTGGCTGAATGCCAGATAACCCCCTCAAGCAGAAGTTGTGTGGCAGTTGAGGCCTTTATTTCCTTGCAAAATAAAGAACGTGGAGGTAGGCACTGCAGGTCTGTTGCAGCTGCTCCAGAAATCACGTTGCTTGTCTGTGCTCTGCTCTTGCTACAAATGGAGAGAAGAATGGTCCAAGAGGGAATCATTTCTTGGGTTTTGGAAAATAAAAAAAAATGATTACATAGTTACAGTCCAACAGTATTTGTGAAAAGCATGAGGCTCAGTGAAATCAGTCCTCCTTCTGGGACAATCATAGCAAGCATCTTCAGATGAAAAAAGTAGCATGGTTTAGAATGTGGACCTTGGAGTAGAGAGTAGGATTAAATCCTGACTTTGAAGTAACTAGCTGGACGACTTTGGACAAGAAATTTAAACACTTGTGACATCAGCTTCCTAATTTTAAAAAGGGGGAGCTAGTACTAGATTCTCAGAAGACGGTATGGGTAAGACAATGTAGTGGATTTAAAGCTTCAAGAAGGCCATGTAGTTGGCCATTATTGATGACTATGGATTTTTCCTACTTCAAAGATTTTTGGTTGTAACTGGTTACTCTGCTTCATATAGAAAAACTGGACATTCGACGTTCTCCTTCTTAGGAGTTGTATCCTGAAAGCCTTCCATTCTGTTTTTGAAACATAAATATGGGTGTACTGTTTAGGCCTAGGAGTGAGGCCAAGATAGATATAGCCACTAGAAGGTATTTCATTATTCCTCAAGGAATGTTAATTAACTTTCTGCTTTATTAAAGACCCATCCATCATTTTACAGACTGTACAGTTTCACAAATGAAACCAAGGTGCCAATAAAGACTTTCATGTTTTGTGATGCGTGGAATGGATATTAAATGATTTCCTGTGTGAGCTTTGGTTCTTATGAGAAGTCTTGTTTGTGCCTTCTTTTGCCTTACAACCCCCTTTCCAAACCAGACAGCTATTTTAAAATAGGCCTGCATTATTTTAAAATATTTTATTATTTTATTTTATTTTAAAATATGCCTGCAGAGGCGCTTTGAAGCTGTCCACAGCCTCTGCAGTGCCGGTTTGATTCCCGCCAGCCTCGTAGCAACCCACATGGTAAGTGGATCTGTCCTGTCTCACCTGCTGCTCCCCTCAGCAGTGTATTTCGTTAGTCTGTCTGTTCTGTTCCCCGCTCTGGCTCTGGTGAATCCTCACCCTCATGCGCATCTGGCCTATACCCCGGTTCTTGTATAAATAAAAAATAAATTAAAAAAAAAATAGGCCTGCAGAGTTCTCAGCCTTGCAACTGCATAACCAGGGACCTGCATGGCAAGCCACCCCCACAGTCCTTTCTGGCCACAAAACAGGTTTTCAGAAGTCAGAGAATGTGGAGCTATGAAATACATTCTGTTCTTTTCCTTTCTACCTGCACTGGGCATTTGATATTTTCTGCATGCTCAAATTGTATCTAACCAATAACCAAAACATCATTTAGCAGGACTAACTGTACTTGGAAACATTGTTCCACCAGAACATGTATTGAAATAACCATCACTGACTTTAATGGAAAAAGCACCCCCCATGCTGACAATGCCTAATTCCCATTTAATCTTGATAATTTGTTGCGTGCTTGGAACCAACTTGCAAAACTCTTTTTCAAAGACTGTTGTTACTACAAAGAAGAGTGGATAGTAAGTGAATACTGAAAACAAATTCTGGCAGTGCTCTCTTAGTAGCTTAACAATTTAAGAAGGTGACAAATATTTACAGTCCACACTGATGGAAATGTCTCAAAAAAATACCCCAATAGGTAACCGTTAGAAAAGTAATTTATAAAGTTATTTATTTGATAAAATTAAGCTCTGAGAAGGCAGGGGATGAATCTGTCTTCTTCAGTACTCTAACCTGCTTGCCTATTCTCGTATGTCTTAGTTGAATGAATGAATAAACTAACCTTGTTGGGCAGGGGGTGGGAACGCTAGATCCCAAAGCCGTGGTATGTATTTTGAGTTCTATATAAAGAGAAAATCGTGTTTATTGTAAAAAAGCAACTAAGTGGGCACAGACATATGCATCCATTTTTTTTTCCTTTTAGAGTCTTAGTTTCAGACTCATTTCTCTGTCTTAACAGGGAACTCTTAATTTTACCTCTTCAGATTTTCTTCTGCAAGACCTTCTAAGGTTTGTGTCAACGTGTTCCTTCGCTACTCCCCATATTTAGTAACTCACCAAGTCCTCCAATTCCATTTCATAAATCTCTCTGCTATGTAAAACCTTCCCTCTAGCCCATAGGCCACTGCCTTAGTTCAGGCCATCATCATTTCTCACCTAAATATATTTTTAAAAATATAAATTAATATTGGGCCTCCCCGGTGGCGCAGCGGTTGAGCGCTGGGTTGCAAAGCTGCCCGCAGCCTCTGCAGCGCCGGTTCGATCCCCGGCTGCTCCCCGGCCACCGGAGGAGGGTCCCGCATGGCACGCAGACCTCTCCTGCTGCCCGCTGCTCCCCTCAGCAGTGTGCTTCGGTCCTTCTGCCTGCTCTGCTCCCCGCTCTGGCTCTGGTGAATTCTCTCACCCTCCCGCGCTTCTGACTGTACCCAGTGCGTGTATAAACAAAACAAACAAACAAAAATAAAATAAATAAATAAACAAAACATGCCTCTATAAAAAAATAAATAAAATATATTAAAAATATAAATTAATAAACAACATCCCAACTATATCTTTGCCTAAATTCTTCTTTCTAATCCATCATCTATGAAGCAGATAATCATGCTGATATTTGACTAAATTATTTTTCAATAGATGTAGATTTCTACCTTTCTAGGGACGACAGTTCTTGGCATTTCTTTCCAGTCTCTTTTCATGTCATTCTCTGCCAGCTCAGGATACTGACACATGCTATTTCATCTTCTCCAGTCATTCTTTCCCTGACTCCTGCTCCTCACCAGCTGTCACTTACTATTAAAATTTCAGCTTAAAAATTAAATCATTTGTTAAGCCTCAATTTAAGCCCTTCAGGCTATATGAGACCATCCTGCTGGAGAATCTTTTACTGTCTTTTTCTTACTCTGTAACTCTTCTAGTAATTTTTTCAGATTCTAAATTTTCCTCGCTAAATTGTTTTCTCTTATTCCTGTCTCCCCCCGTGCAAAGTATGTCGGTTGTCATGTAGTAGGTACTCAAAAAATATTTACTGAATGTTAATTGATACAGGAACACATATGCAGTCTCATGATTTGGTGTGTTTTTGTATGCTCTCTGATCAACCTAAAGTGTCATTTCCCAATTCTCCACTGAAATAGTGAAACCCTGGGAGTAATTACTGTGCCCTAAGTGTGTGCCAATAACTGTGTCATGTGGTAGGGATGTAAAGGCAGACAAGATAGGTCTTCAAATAAAGAAGCACAAGGTCTAATTAAGAGATATAGGCAGGTTAATAAATACTTTGTGATGAGTACATTGATAGAATTTACTACAAAACATAATGGTAGCACAAAAGAAGTGTTATATAATTATAAACTCCTCCAGTGGTGGTGGCAATGGAGGGGAATGTTCAAGGAGGGGTTCACAGAACAGGTGATGCTTGATTTGGTTCTTAATGGATCATTAGGTATTTATTTACATAAGGATAAGTAGAGGGGCAGGCTAGCCCAAAGAAGAGATAGCAAGTGTGATGGTGATATCACTCATGTTTCCTGGAAGCAGACTCTGAGCTTACTGTGCAGGGTTTAGTGTGCGGGCTATTTATTAAGGGGTTCCCTGAGGCTCAGTGCTTACAGGAAAGGAGAAGGAGGCCTGTTGGTCAGTCAGTGACACAGGTGTAGGAGGATATGGTGAGGAGCTTGGAAGCTGAGATGGCCTTACAGGGTTGTGAGCTGTCCTCTCTGAAGCTGAAATGTACATGACTTTGTAGTCCTGTTGGTCATTCGAAGTGAGTTGTCCCAGAGAAGGAGCATGCCACTGTCAGCTGATAGAATATCCAGCGGATGGGGCAAGAGATCCCGCCTTGAAGTGACATCTGGCTAGTGCTGAAAAAGAAGAGTAAAATAGCTTTCCAAGTTGAGGGGCCAGCAGGTATTTTTTTTTTTTTTACTCTGGGACATAAGATAGTGGTGTAAGCTCATCACAAAATAATACTTTGTGGTTAGTGCATTGATAAGTAGAAGTTAGATATTGATGATATGTCGTTCAGATTGAACCACTAGACGGAGAAGCAAATGGAAATTCCCCGGACAGGCAGGGGAAATACTTATCAATGTGTCGGGCAAAAAAAGTATATTTAGGCAAAAGATGAGGACGTTTTTATGGAGATGGAGGAGAAGGAATAGAATTAGAAAATGGAAAATGGGTAACGATTACGGAATATGATGTGGGTCTTTTGAGGGCTTAATAAGGAAAAAGGGATGGTTGAGAATGATACATGGCTTCTGACAGGAAACATTACACAGACAGTGGTTTCATAGCAAAATGGGAAGAGGACCAGACCTGAATAGGGGGTGAAGGAGATAATGAACTTGAAGATATCTGTGGGATATCCAGGAAAGTGTCCAGTGGGCAGGTGCAAACGAGCTCTAGAAATGTAACAGAGGAGAACCGAAGATATAAATTTGAGATCCTTGGCACATGGATGATAACTGAACTGTGGTACCCTAAGAGAAAGATTTGAGGGTTGAAGACTGTAAGGCAAGAACCCAACTTTATAGGGGAAGGTGACGCTAAACCTGCTAGAACCCTAGAACTGTTCAAAGTAGACAATGGACTTTCATGAAGAAAGCCATAGTTTCTCACAGCACGACGAACAACAAACACCGGCATAGTTACAGTTTGGCTGCTCTCAAGTCCCATGTGCTCTGCTCAGATAGATGCTGGATACATGGAGGATGATTGCCGTAGCTAAGGAAACCAGGGCCAAGGACTCAGCATGCTTTGAGCAAGAAGCAAACACTGTAGCAAGCAGCAAGCACACCAAGCCGGGGACATTTCCCTAGGGAGTGAGCATTTACACAGTAGTCATGCTGTGGTCGCCTTGACCTACTTAGTTGCTATGTGACCAGCCACAGAAACAACTTACTATCAGGAGACCGATAAGCCTTGCTGTTTGGCGTAGTCATCAAGGACCTGCAGGGATGTTCAGGCCATTGTTGAACTGTCTCTCCCTAAAAGGATGTTATTTCCTTTGACCCTCAGAGACACAAGCAGGTAAGCAGAATATGGATCAATGGCCCGCTTACAAAGGAAGACATTGTTCCTGAGAAAGGGAAACAGACTTTTTCTTCTTCAGTAGATGAAAAAAATCCAGGACTGAAACCCAGTTCTACTGACTTCTGCATAGATCTGCTTTTCTCGTCCTGAAAATGATAAGTATAAATCACAAGCAGGAATTCAAGGTTATGCCCAAATTTAGGGTTCTCTGCAGTGTGTCAGTGTAAATGGGGATCACCTTGCATTTTTCTATAGTTTGGAATTTACTCCTGTGAAGGTTCCCAGCAAGCGATGCTCCCAAGCTGCCTTAGAATCCGGTGGGGGCAATGCTCAAGGTTAACAAGAGGTGAAGCCGAAAGGAATGAGTATTGCTGACTTGTATATACTTGCCTTCCAATTTCCCAGAGTTTCTTCTGCTGCGATTTCCAGTAATTGTAGAAAGTAACACCACATAGTTTCTCACTGAATGCAATTAACAATTTAATGAAACCTGGATTCATTAACTTGTGTGGATTTTTACAAAATCACCTTGCTGAAGCCTGCAGAGTGTGCCCTAATGACCCATGAACAAGCCACACTTATAGTCTTAAGATTCGACAGTGAGTTTTTAGAACAAACTCTGCAGTAAGTGCAGTGGCTAGACTGAAATATGTCATCTTGCTTTCTTTTAAAAAAGCATCTTAATTTTTTAATGGAAACTGTAACTTAGCTGATAGTCCCCTCTTTGCTGCTGCGCTGGAATACAGTAGATTTAAAGGCACAGAATAGAGTCAACTAAAAAAAAGAGGTCTTCATGCAGAAAGCAGTGACATAAAAAATGTAGGGACTACAGAAAACTGAGTATTTAATTGTAAATATTGGTAAAG
The DNA here is from genome assembly GCF_014898055.3 of Talpa occidentalis. Taxonomy (NCBI): domain Eukaryota; kingdom Metazoa; phylum Chordata; class Mammalia; order Eulipotyphla; family Talpidae; genus Talpa; species Talpa occidentalis. The sequence continues at coordinate 4,388,871 of NW_023601543.1, forward strand.
ATGTTTGCTTATCTACTTCTCTCTTTGCTATAGCAAAATTGTGGGAACAGTGGGCAGGAAATGAAGCAGGAGAAGACATTCACGTAGAATGGCAATGTCTTGATTGACAAAGAGGTCATAAAGGGATCTGTGAGACTGAATGAAGTTACACAAACTTCTCCATTTTGGAAAGGCGGAAGATAAGGGCTAAGTCCTGTAAGCCAGACTGACCCACTCATGCCAACTAGGGGAGATCCAACAACAACAACAAAAAGTTTTAGAAAGCAGGTTGACTATCAGAAGTGTGACATATTGGAACACCAGGAGGTGAGAGTTACTTTAAGCTGGTGTTGTGCTGGGCAGGTGGAACTGGGCTTGTTCACATAAAGATCCAAACCACTGAAGAGCCGGCCTACAAGGTTGCAGTGTGGGTGTTACTGAGGCTGACTTGGGGTTGAGCTGCTCAGCTGTCGGCTATGTGATCTAAGTAGGAATGGTTTGCGGGTGGAGGATGAGTAGTCTGCTCTCTGTGACCTGAAAGAATCCAGCAGGAACCAGTGGTGTATTGAGTCCTTTCCTGATGTGATCTGTCAGCAACACTGATTACTGTGAACCATAACATCCCCAAATGCCCCTTCTACTGTGTAAGGTCAGGAATGGACACAGGGCAGGTTTTCTAGGATCCCATGCAGAATGGGTAAAGGAGGAGTCAGAGTCCTCAGTGGTTTTGCAGGTCTTTTATTGGAGTTCACCAGGCATATGGCAGGCAGGGATGCTGGGTGGCTGGGAGGCTGGTAGGCCTCCCAGCCCCCAGCAAATCCTCACTCTAGCTGGGCTCTCTGGTGTTCTCGGCTTCTTGGCTTCTGCTGACGTCTCCGTGACGCTGCCCTTAAAAGCCCAGTCTCAGCCCAGGTGAATCCCACCTACCTATGCCCATACCCTGCTCCAGGTGCCGCCATCAGGCATGCATTCAGGACCGCCGGGATCCATCATCTCTCCTGATGGCGGGAGGGCAGAAAAGCCTGACATTTTTCCTGACCCTACATACTGGTTTTCATCAGTTGGTTACTTCTCCAGCTATGCCTTCTCCATCGCCCTCTTTACTAGCTCATTTCACTTCTAAATATTAATGATTCCCAATGCTCTGTCAGGGCCCCTTTTCTCTATTCACTCTCTGTCCTGTCTCATGGCTTCAGTGCCATCTACAAGGACATGGTCCCTACATATCTGCATCTTCCATTCAAATATAATTCTTGAGCCTTACTTCTCACATTTGATTTGAAAACTTGAGTAATGGGATCATTCTTTTTCAAAGACATAGTATTTACAGATGCCCAGGCATTAATCCTATAGTTATTCTCGTAAGAATGCTTTGGAGGGGCTTGCCTGGTGGTGCAGCGGGTTGAGCACAGCGCAGTGAAGCTGTCCGCAGCCTCTGCAGCGCGGGTTCGATTCCTGGCTAGCCAGGGAGATTCCCACATGGCGCAGCAGACCTCTCCTGTCTCGCCTGCTGCTCCCCTCAGCAGTGTCCTTCAGTCCATCTGCCTGTTCTGCGCCTCCCACGCCTCTGGCCTGTACCCCAGCTAAAAAAAAAGAAAAAAAAAAAGAATGCTTTGGAAATATAAATCCCAAATGTGTGTGCATTCCTTATAATTAAAGCTAAAAAAACATTTCAAATTAGATATAGTAAAAACTACAAAATCATAGCATAACGTGACACATAATGTTTTGCTAAAATGAAATCACTTCCTTCTTTGTGGCTGTGGTAAAAGACAGATGCTTCTGAAGTCAGCATGCCTGTACTGTGTGATCTAGGATGACTGTAGTGGCAGGAATGGGCATGGAGCAGGTTTTCTATGATCCGAGCAGAAGGGGTAAAGAAGTCTGGAGCCTTCAATGGCTTTTGCAGACTTTTATTGAGTTTACCAGGTACATGGCAGGCAGGGTGAGCCCTCACTCTCTCTGGGCTCTACCATGTTCTCTCATGGTCTTGTTCGCTCTCTTCTCGTGGTTCTTCTGGCATCCCCATGACGCTGCCCTTATAAGCTCAGTCTCTCAGCCCAGGTGTACCCACTTACGCATGCCCACACCACACTCCAGGTGCCCGCCATCAGGCATCATTCAGGACCGCAGGAGTCCATCATCCATCCTAATGGCAGGAGGGCAGAAAAGCCTGATATCATTAACTTACCCTACAATGACTCAATTCTGCCATCATCCTTCTCATTGTAATCCATGGCAACACATTTTTTCTTAAATATACATGACAGCCTGCCACAAAATCATTTGGCCTTCACTTGGCCTAAATGCATCATTTCATTCCATTAGATGATAAAAATGGTTACTTTTTTCTACATTACCATCACAGTCCAAAACACAGAATTAAAGGAATAAAAAATCCCTGAGAACATGTCTGCAGACTCCACCTTAATACGCAGTGCCTCACTTTGATGTGCCATGGGAACATTAATTGAAAACGTCTAAGCTAATATCATCATTTTCTCCTCCCTCAGCCATGTCCTTTCCTGTGTTTCTTAGCCAGTCATGCAAGTGAGAAAACTGAGATTCTTCCTTAACCCTTCCTTTTCTCTGTTGTCTATAAGGAATGAAGTAACGAATCTTGCTGAGACAACCTTCCAAATAGCTCTAGAATTTATATGGCTATGGCTATCCCATTTCATGCTACCGGCATGTCTGACCCTACAGTGATTGTCATTTTACAACTCCCTTGTCTGGTTTCCTTGTTTGTCAGAAAACTAAGATGATAAATTTGGGTCATGAACCAAGATCTTGGTAAGCAGGATGTTTGGATGCTTATTATTTTGTCCAGTATTGTTATTGAATAAATAGGTCGTGGAAAAGACATTGCATGGACTTTGCAAGCCAATAAACTTTTTAGTGAATTTGCTATTGCATTTTCGTTTTTCACAACTGGCTTCACTCCAATGACCGAAGTAGAAGAGAAACTACCATAGGTTATTTCAAAGTAATATTTACAGTACTTATTTCACAGCTGAAAAGCTTTCAGCAAATGGACTTTTTTTTTTAATTTACTTATTTATTTATACAAGTACTGGGTACAGTTAGAAGCACAGGAGGGTGAGAGAATTCACCAGAGCCAGAGCAGGAAGCAGAACAGGCAGACTGACAAAGTACACTGCTGAGGGGAGCAGCGGGCGGCAGGAGAGGTCTGCGCGCCATGTGGGACCCTCACCCAGCGGCCGGGGATCGAACCGGCTCTGCAGAGGCTGCGGGCAGCTTCGCAGCCCAGTGCTCAACCGCTGCGCCACCGGGGAGGCCCAGCAAATGGACTTCTTTAGGCAGAAGAGATTACTCCTGTAATGGGAAAATGATGGTCCTAAGGTGCTAGGTTCTAAGGTACATAAAGATTCATGCTATTTTTTTCTGTTGTATGTTTAGATACAGTCTCCTTTTTGGAGAAAATTTGGGGGTGGGTAGAGAGGGACCAGAGGAAGGCTTGAGAGAATGGCTTAGGAAATCCCTCAGAATCAGACTGGGTCTTAGACTCTCCTGGCTTTTTTCAGAAAATGGTGTTGTAGTGGCAGGAATGGGCCACAGTGCAGGTTTTCTGATCCAGCAGACCAGGTAAAGGAGGAGTCCTGGAGCCCTCAGTGGCTTTTCAGGCTTTTATTGGGATTTACCGGATATATGGCAGGCAGGGGTGTTGGGGGGCCGGGAGGCTGGCAGGCCTCCCAGCCCCCAGCAAATCCTCACTCTATCTGGGCTCTCCGGCCTTCTCTCTGCTTTTCTTCCTCTTCTCTCGGCTTCCGTTCATTCTTGGCTTCTGCTGGCGTCCCCGTGACGCCGCCCTTAGAAGCACAGTCTTAGCGCAGGTGCCCCCACTCCAGGTGCCCGCCATCAGGCATGCATTCAGGACCACAGGGTTCCCTCATCTATCCTAATGGCGGAAGGGCAGAAAAGCCTGATACCTTTTACCTCACCCTACAGGTGTTTACCTACCCTTTTGTGTGACATAATAGCTAGAATATATTAAAATCTTTGCTGATTGAATGAATTCCAACTCATCATTTCCTATCCATACCCCGACTCATCCTGGAATCTGGTGCATGACAAGATCACACAGTCACAGAGCAGTTGAAATGGCACAGTCCTTCCGCGGCATGTTTTCACGTTGTGCTCTGTGGACTTACTGAGATGGGGGCCCTCACACCCTTGCCTTGACCAGAAGACTAACTGCAGGGGGCAGGAAGGGACACAGGGCAGGTTTTCTGACCCAGCAGACCGGGTAAAGGAGGAGTCAGAGTCCTCAGTGGTTTTTTGCGGGTCTTTTATTGGGATTTACCCAGTACACAGCAGGCAGGGGTGCTGGGGGGCCGGGAGGCTGGCAGGCCTCCCAGCCCCCAGCAAATCCTCACTCTATCTGGGCTCTCTGGCCTTCTCTCTGCTTCTCTGCTCTTCCGTTCGTTCTGCTGCTTCTTGGCTTCTCTTTCAGCTTCTGCTGCTGTTGGCATCCCCGTAATGCCACCCTTAAAAGCCCAGTCTCAGCCCAGGTGAATCCCATCTCCCTAGGCCCACACCCTGCTCCAGGTGCCGCCATCAGGCATGCGTTCAGGACCGCCGGGATCCATCGTCTCTCCTGATGGCGGGAGGGCAGAAAAGCCTGACATTTTTCCTTACCCTACACTAACTCACTCCTCAACTTATGCTGGATCCTGGGGTTCTCAGCAACAGTTTTTCAGGGGGAGAGAAATAAATAGAAGGTGTGATTTTTTTTTCTCTTTCAAGATTGATTTGGTCCAAGCCTTCGTCATTTGGCAGATAAAGAAACTGAGGCCCTGAAAGAACATACTGCGGTACACAAACTGGGGTGCAAAGTCTAACTTTTCACATCCAGAAAACAGAGGAGAATTCCAGGGTCTTGGAAACATGATGTGTTACAATCCCTCACTCTGCCTTTGTCTGGTGTGGCAGGAATTTTTCAGTGATGATAATATCAAATCCTAGAAGGTCGGAGTGGAAGAGGTGTAGAGGTATGCTCTTCAAAGGTTTTTATACTTTTTTAGCAGAAAAACATTCTTCATTTAAATGAAATATTACCTTGAAGCCTGTTGTTTAAATGTTCTTTCAATATGCAATACAAATTTGTCGGGCCGTGTTTGTCGGGCCGTGTTCTAACCTCCGCAGAAACAATAGTAAAGACATGGCCCTGACTTTTGTGAAGGTCACAGTCTGTGGTGAGAAAGCTGACAGAGGAAATGGAGGTAGACTTCAGTCATTAACCAATCATTTGAAATAAATCAAGGATGAAAGTCAGACTCTAGCTAATTTATTTAAATTACTATGTAGTTTCCAAATTATTTTACTACGTCTATATTTCATTATGTTAACAATTAAGAGCGTTCCAAGTTGTGTGTTGCTAAATGATGTTAAAGAGGGCAGGATATTTGGATAAAGTATCTGTTTCTTATGAGAAAGAAAGTCTCCAAGTTTAAAAGTTATACATAGGGGGCCTCCCCGGTGGCGCAGCGGTTGAGCGCTGGGTTGCGAAGCTGCCCGCAGCCTCTGCAGTGCCGGTTCGATCCCCGGCCGCCAGGCAAGGGTCCCACGTGGCGCGCAGACCTCTCCTGCCGCCCGCTGCTCCCCTCAGCAGTGTACTTGGGTCCTTCTGCCTGCTCTGCTCCCCGCTCTGGCTCTGGTGAATTCTCTCACCCTCCCGCGCTTCTGACTGTACCCAGTGCTTGTATAAACAAAACAAACAAACAAACAAATAAATAAACATGCCTCTATAAAATAAAAAAAAAATGAGGAATTAAAAAAATAACTTTAAAAAAAAAAAGTTATACATAGGGCCTCCCCGGTGGCGCAGCAGGTTGAGTGCAGCGCTGTGCAGCAGTCCGTCAGCCTTTACAGCACCGGTTCGATTCCTGGCCGGCCAGGGAGAGTCCCATATGGCGCCGCAGACCTCTCCTGTCTCGCCCGCTGCTCCCCTCATCAGTGTACTTCGGTCCGTCTGCCTGATCTGCTCCCTGCTCTGTCTCTGGTGAATCTTCCCGCGCCTCTGACCTGTACCCCAGTGCTTGTATAAATAAATAAAATCTTAAAAAAAAAAACAATTATACATAGCATCCTCACCTGGCTTAAAGCAGTGACCATATGTTGTGATAGGTGATATAAAGGAAATGAAGTGACTATGATAAAGGCTACTCAAGGCTGTGGTTGTTTATATAGGCTGTTGAGGGACAATGCCCCATAGATTGTTGTGGTTTGTCAGAGGTGCCCAGCTGAGGAGGCACATGAGGGCTGAACTTTAGTCCAAATTCTGCTTGCCAACTTGAATACCTGTCACAGATTTCATTTTCTTTGCATTAGTACCACCCTTTACTTCCTCAAAAGGCTCTGCCTGTTCTGCAAGGCCTGTGCCTACAGGGATGAGTCCACCCAAGAGGGGACTTTGTTTTTTTTTTTTTTATAATAAATTTATTTTTATATTCCCCATACAATTTCAACCCCCCATTTTGACCCCAATCCCTCCCCTCCCTCCACCCACCCCCCAAAAGTGTCTCTGGTTCATAGATCTTTGTTGATTTTGATTTTCACTTTCTTATAGTTATTCGTTTTCCTGGTCCCTTATTTAAGTTTTCTAGATTCCTGCTATGAGTGAGACCATCCAGTATTTTTCTTTTTCTTTCTGGCTTATTTCGCTGAGCATGATCCCTTCCAGCGCCATCCATGTTGCTGCAAATTGCATGTGTTTATCTTTTTTGAATGCTGAGTAATATTCCATGGTGTATATGGACCACATCTTCTTGATCCAGTCATCTATTTTTGGGCATTTGGGCTGTTTCCAAAGCTTAGCTATTGTAAACAGTGCTGCTGTAAACATAGGGGTGCAGGTGTTCTTTGGAATTGATGTTTCTGTGTCCTTTGGGTAAATACCTAGGAGTGGAATTGCTGGATCCTATGGAAGCTCTATGTTTAGTAGGTCCAGAAATCTCCACACAGCTCTCCATAGTGGTTGGACCAGTTTGCACTCCCACCAGCAGTGCAGGAGAGTTCCTTTTTCTCCACACCCTCGCCAATATTTGTTGTTGCTAGTTTTTTTAATATGTGCCATTCTCACTGGTGTAAGATGGTATCTCATGGTAGTTTTGATTTGCATTTCCCTGATGACAAGTGATGTTGAACATTTTTTCATATGCCTGTTGGCCATTTGCATTTCCTCTTCAGAGAAGTTTCTTTTTACCTCTTCTGCCCATTTTTTGACTGGATTATTTTCTTTGTTGTTGTTGAGTCTCATCAGCTCTTTGCAGATTTTTGTGATCAATCCTTTATCATTAGTGTTGTGTGCAAAAATGTTCTCCCAGTCGGTGGGGTTTCTCTTTGTTTTTGTTATTGTCTCTTTTGCTGTACAGAAGCTCTTTAATTTGATGTAGTCCCAACTGTTTATCTTTGCCTTCACTATCACTGCTTTGGGTGATGAGTCTGTAAAGATGTCTTTGATGTGCAAATCACGTAGTGTTTTGCCTATATTTCCTTCTATGTATTTTATGGTTTCAGGTTTTATGTCTAGTTCTTTAATCCATTTTGAGTTGGTTTTTGTGTATGGTGTGAGGTAGTAGTCAAGCTTCATTCTTTTGCATGTAGCGGCCCAGTTTTCCCAGCACCATTTATTGAACAAACTTTCTTTGCTCCAATGCGTATTCTTTGCTCCTTTGTCAAAGATTAGTTGACCATAAATCTGTGGGTTTATTTCTGGATTTTCTATTCGATTCCATTGGTCCGTGTGTCTGTTCTTGTTCCAATACCATGCAGTTTTGATGATTATGGCTTTGTAGTATAGTTTGAAGTCTGGGAGTGTGATGCCTCCATTCTCTTCTTTTTTTTTCAGGAGAGCTTTGGCTATTCGGGGTTTTTGGTGATTCCATATAAATTTCATCAATAATTGTTCTATTTCTTTGAAGAATAACATTGAAATTTTTATTGGAATAGCATTGAATCGGTATATTGCTTTTGGTAGGATGGCCATTTTAATAATGTTTATTCTTCCAATCCATGAGCAGGGGATGTCTTTCCATTTCTTTGTGTCTTCTTCTATTTCTTTTAACAGTGTTTTATAGTTTTCTTTGTAAAGGTCCTTTACCTCTTTTGTTAGATTTATTCCCAAGTATTTGATTTTTTTTGTTTCGATAATAAAGGGGATGGTTTTTTTCATTTCTTCTTCTTCAGATTTATTGTTTGTGTATAGGAAGGCTTCTGACTTTTGCATGTTGATTTTGTATCCTGCCACTTTGCTGAACTGATTGATGAGTTCAATTAGTTTTTCTGTGGACTTTTTGGGGTTCTCTATGTATATTATCATATCATCTGCAAATAGTGATAGTTTGACTTCTTCTTTTCCTATTTGGATTCCTTGGATGTCTTTCTCTTGTCTTATTGCTCTGGCTAGGACTTCCAGTATTATATTGAAAAGCAGTGGTGAGAGTGGACATCCTTGTCTTGTTCCAGATCTTAATGGAAAGGCTTTCAGCTTTTCACCATTGAGAATGATACTGGCTGTTGGCTTGTCGTATATGGCCTTTATGATGTTGAGGTATGTTCCTTGTATCCCAAGAATTTCAAGGGCTTTTATCATGAATGGGTGTTGCACTTTGTCAAAAGCTTTCTCAGCATCTATTGATATTATCATATGGTTTTTATATTTCTTTTTGTTGATGTGTTGGATAACGTTGATTGATTTTCGGATGTTGAACCATCCTTGTATCCCTGGAATGAATCCTACTTGGTCGTGGTGAATTACCTTATGGATACACTGTTGGATTCTGATAGCTAAAATTTTATTGAGGATTTTTGCATCAGTGTTCATTAGGGAGATTGGCCTATAGTTTTCTTTTTTTGTGTTGTCCTTGTTCGGTTTTGGTATTAGTGTAATATTGGCTTCATAGAACGTGTTTGGTATTGTCCCTTCCTTCTCAATTTTTTGGAAGAGTTTGTGAAGGATAGGCAGCAATTCGTCTCTGAATGTTTGGTAGAATTCATTTGTAAATCCATCAGGTCCTGGGCTTTTGTTTTTGGGGAGGTTTTTGATTACCATTTCAATTTCACTAATTGTAATTGGTCTGTTTAGGTGTTCTATTTCTTCTTTATCTAGCTTTGGGTTATTGTAGAGTTGTAGGAATTTGTCCATCTCCTCTAGATTGTTGAACTTGTTTCCATATAACTGTTCATAGTAGTTATTAATTATTCTTTTGATTTCTGCTGTGTCCGTTGTGATTTCTCCTCTTTTATTTATTATCCTATTTATTTGTGCTTTCTCCCTTTTTGCCCTTGTAAGCCTGGCTAGGGGTTTATCTATTTTATGTATTTTTTCGAAGAACCAGCTCTTGGTTTCATTGATCTTTTGGATTGTTTTTTTTTAGTTTCAATTTCATTTATTTCTGCTTTGGTTTTTATTATTTCTTTTCTTCTACTGGTTTTGGGTTTTTTGTTGTTCTTTTTCTAGATCTTTGAGCTTCGAGATTAGGTTGTTTCTTTGAGTTCTTTCTTGTTTCTTGATGTGAGCATCTATTGCTATATATTTTCCTCTTATTACTGCTTTTGCTGCATCCCATACATTTAGGAAATTGGTGTCCTCCTTGTCATTCAATTCAAAGAATTTTTTAATTTCTTCTTTTATCTCCTCGTTAGTCCAGTGGACTTCCAGTAGTGTAGGTTTCAATCTCCACGAGGTAGGAGAGTACCTTGCCTTCTTTTTATGGTTTATTTCTAGTTTGATGCCTTCATGGTTAGAAAAGATGGTTGGTATGATTTCAATCTTGATGTATCTGTTGATGTTTGTCTTGTGCCCCAGTATATGATCAATCCTAGATAATGATCCATGTGCGCTTGAGAAAAATGTATACTCAGATTTTTTTGGGTTTAGTGTTCTATATATGTCTGTTAAGCCCAAGCACTCTAGATCCTTATTTAGAGCTTTAGTGTCTTTACTTATTTTTTGTCTTGTTGATCTATCCATTGTTGATAGTGGCGTGTTGAAGTCTCCCACTACGTATGTGTTTTCTCTGATGTCTGTTTTCAGAGATGCCAATAGTTGTCTGATATATTTTGGTGCTCCTTCGTTTGGTGAATATATGTTAATGAGTGTTATTTCTTCTTGAAGTATTGTCCCCTTGATCATAATGTAATGACCACTGGGGTCTCTTTTTATCTTTTTAAGTTTGAAATCTGTTTTATCTGATATGAGTATAGCTGTTCCTGCCTTCTTTTTTGGTCCATTTGCTTGTAGAATTGTTTTCCATCCTTTAACTTTGAGTCTATTTTTATCTTTTGCAGCTAAATGTGTTTCCTGGAGACAGCAAAAGGTTGGGTTTTGTTTCTTAATCCAGCCTGCAACTCTGTGTCTTTTTATTGAAGAGTTTAGTCCATTTACATTTAGAGTTAGTATTGATATGTTAGCATCTGTATTTGCCATTGTGTTTGTCTTTCCTTTGATTTTATTTATTTATTCTTTTAATAACTTTCTTTGGCCTTCTTTTGTTGTTATTCGTCCCTCTGAGGTTCTGGCTTTAGGACTCCTTGTAGTATTTTTTGGAGTGGGGGTTTAGTCGTAATAAAATTCCAGAGTTTCTGTTTGTCTGGGAAGGTCCTTATTCTTTCTTCAAAGAGGAAGGAGAGCTTTGCGGGATAGAGTATTCTTGGTTGGCATCTGTTTTCTTGGAGTCTGTTGACTATGTCCCTCCACTCTCTCCTTGCCCGTAGTGTTTCTTCAGAGAAGTCTGATGTCAGTCTGATTGGTTTCCCTTTGAATGTTATCTGTTTCTTCCCTCTTGTTAATTTCATTATTTTTTCCTTGTCTTGGATTCTTGGGAGCTTTACTATTATGTGTCTTGCTGTATTTTTCCTTTCGTCATGGAAGTTTGGTGTTCTTCTTGCTTCTTGTATATCAATTTTCAGCTCCTTCTTCGCGTTTGGGAAGTTCTCTTCAATTATATCCATGAATATTTTCTCTGTTCCTACATCTCTCTCCTCTCCTTCTGGGATTCCTATAACTCTTATATTTCCTTTTCTCATGGAGTCAGATAGTTCCCGAAGTCTTTCTTTGGTCTTTTTCCTTCGTACTTCTCCTTCCTTTTCTGTTTTAGTTCTTTTTATTTCTGTGTCTTCAAGAGTACTTATTCGTTCTTCCATTTCATCTATTCTGCTTTCATTGCTTTTCCCAGAGTTCTTTAGCGTCTCCATTAATTCTTTGATCTCCTGCATTTCTTTTACTTCCCCAAGAGGTGACTTTGATCTAATCTGTACCTTCGGGTTTTGTTCTAGAAGGCTACTTAGAGAACTGTAGCACTGATCAGGAAGATCTGTCTGAAGAGGTGGCATTGGTTTGACCTACAGGATTTGAAGGAGTTCATATAAAGATCCGCACTTGAGATAGAACAGCAAGCAATTGGGTTTGTCCTTTAGATCAGTTTGCCTGTTGTATCTGAGTAACAACAGCCAGACTAACATGGCTACAATAGCATATGTAAAGGGAGGAAGAAGAGGAAGTAATGAAATTAGGGAATTAATGTAGGTCAGAAAACATAAAACCTTCCTAGCTGTTGCAAAGATATTGGCTCTTCTCCTGAGTTGGAAGGGCTGTTACTGGAGGGCTATAGACACAGCTGCTCTGATTAAAGCACCTCCCACAAGTGACATGCTCCTAAATGATAAACAACTCACTCCCTTTGTGTAAATGCCCCCACCATGGCTGATTTCCCATCACTGAAATGTGGAGTTGAGAATGGATGGTCGGAGATCAGTGGGACCAGGTCTGAGGAGACCTAGTTTACTGAACTGAACATGGACTTCATTCTGTAAGCAGCAGGAAGCTGTTGGTAAAGTTTCAGCTGAGACCACATGGTTACCTTTCTATTTTACGAAGTGTCGTGGGTAAATTCAGAGTAGTGCAGGTGTTGCATTCATTTTATAAATGAGAAAATGGGCAAAGGTATTAAATGCCTTTCCCTAACAAGGAGATTTGGAGAGAATGTTGTCAAAACCAAAACTTTTTATACAAGTTAGTGGCCAAAGTGAAATTTGAACCGAGGTTTTCCTAATATCCCTTTTGATAAAGCATACGTAAAGGGCATAGTAAAGATACACTTTCTTTATTTGTGTAATAGACTAACAAAAGGACATGTGGGAAGGTGGCACTGGTAACGCAAAATTATGCATCTTGTCAGTAGTCCAATAAAATTATCATCATTGAAAATGTGTAACTCCAGGGCATCCCTAGTGGTGCAGAGGTTGAGCGCTGGGCTGCGAAGCTGCCTACAGCCTCCCCAGTGCCGGTTCGATCCCCAGCCATGGGCAAGGGTCCCTCATGGTGCAACAGACCACTCCTGCCGTGCTCACTGCTCCCCTCAGCAGTGTGCTTCGTCAGTCAGCCTGTTCTGTTCCCCTCTCTGGCTCTGGTGAATTCTCTCACCCTCCCGCGCTTCTGACTGTACCCAGTGCTTGTATAAATAAATAAACAAATCTTTAAAAAAAAAAAAAAAGAGAATGGGTAACTCCAAAAAGAAGTGGGATTTACCAAAGAATGACTAAGTGGACTTCTTTGTCTCCTTCTAGAAGAATAAATAAATGGCTGAGAATTGCAAGTCATAATACACATCCATTAATAAACTATTTAACTTCAACACTAAACTATCCCTTAATTGCATGAGGCTTTATAGTGTCTAATTAACCTGGCAGAGGAAATAAAGGTAGACTTTAGTAATAAACTAATCATTTGAAATACATCAAGGATGAAAGTCAGACTCTAGTTAATTTATTGAAATTAGTATGTGATTTCCAAATTGTTTTGCTACTTCTATATTTCATTCTGCTAACAATCAAATACTAGGGTTCCATGTTGTGTGTTACTAAATGGTGTTAACGAATGAAAAATGTTTGGATAAAATGTTGGTTTCTTTCTCATGGGGAAAAATATGTGAGTTTAAAAATTATACATGGTTTCTTCAGTTGGCTTAAACCAGTATCAAGAGGCATCTTAAACAAGGTGAAATTTGTCATTTCTCTTGGAATACAACCAAGAAGAACTAATTAGCAGGAAAAGTTTTCCCCTACAGGCTGCAAAATTAGTCTTGAGGTCAAAATAAATGATAATGAGAAAGTTGGGTTATTAAGTCTAAGCATAGTTTCCAAAGGATAAATATAAAAGGTCATTGAATGGAATATTATCATAGAGAGTCTTTCAAGCTTGCAGATTGAGATTTAGTTAATATAAGTCACTGAATTTTTAACAAATTTGCATCATATACTTTTCCTTCATCTCTACTGAATCATTAAATTAGACAATATAAGCTCCCAAGACATTTTAATATGAATGTTGAATGTAAAATGATCTGTTGTCTTAATTTTTCAATAGCAAACTATGGGCTTACTTTCTCAAGAAATTACACTCTGGTTTAAATAGAATCGGAACACGTCCTATAATCTGTATCCAGTCTGTAGGAAACTCATAATTCTTTCTGTCTTCCTTTGGCATTTCATTCATATATTCTGCAAATATTTCCTGGGCATCTATTTTGTGCAGGGCACTCTGGAAGGCACTGTGTTAAATGCACCAACCGACCCACTTAAGGTGTAGCTTAGCAGGGGAAATGAAACTATTCTGTTTTTCAACTAATTTAGGGCAAGTAAAACCATTCCATTCCTGGCATGTTACAAGATGGAATGTTACCTAGTATCATGTGAGAAGTATCAATACAGTGTCCTGGGAGCCCACAGGAGGAAGATGTTCCTTCTCTTTGAGATGAAAGCGAAGGTGTCTAGGTTAGGAAACAGAAATTGAATGGTGTGAAGGCACTCCAGGTGGAAGCAATGCGTTTGAACAAAGACTTGGCAATAAAAAAGTGAACAAAGTTTGTGAGTAAATGCAATTTATTGAGGCTGAATTCTGGCATGTGGATCAAGAACAGGAATGAGAAATGAGGCCGAATGTAGGTTCGTTAACGAACTCATTAACAACTGTTCATTGAGCACCACCTATGTGCCCGAGACTGGTCTAGACACTGGTGATGGAATGATGGACAAGATGGTCTTCACTCTTTCATAGAACACTGAGGAATACCTCGGAGGCTGAATACAGAATTTTGACCGTCTGTAGGAAGGTGGAATCATCTAAACTAGTACAACCGTTACGTGATCATAACACTTCAGAAAAGTATTTTTCAAAGCTACTAGCAAAGTGTTAACATTAGTAGAAACTGAGACTGCTTGAGAAATCACACTATTCCCAGTTAATTCTTGAGGAAAGTAAAGCAACTGGTGTAATAAAATACCATCTCTGTATAATATCAGACTTTAAAAAATAAATTTCACATGTATTTTCACATGTGTTCTGCCAACCTCGTGAGGTCAGATTTTTATTTATTTATTTATTTATTTATTTTTCACTAGGGAAGATATATTTAAAAATATATATACATTTTGTAAAGAGATATGATTCGGTCAGATGTTTTTTTAAATAAGTGATTTGCTGATGAGCACATAGCTTTTAGTGACCAAGTCAGGATTTGAATCCAAATCTTCAGTCACTCCAAACCATTTACTCTTTCTCTATAGTCTGTGACCTGTTACAGAATCAACAGCACCGAGAACAATCTTCCTGTGCCTATTTTTTCCTATCTCATTTCCCGTCCCATTATCCCTACACTAGATGCAACGAAACACTAAAAAGGTTATTATGGGCATAGATTTCTGAAAATGTTTTCAACTGTCAGTTTTGAATTAAATTAAAACCAGTATGGTGGAAATCATATGAGCACACCGCAAAGCTGGACCCCAATTGTATTACAGAGCTGAATCCTTGAGTTCTTGGGGAGGGGGTGCTTGTGTGTGCTGTTGTACATTTTTGGATTGTTCTACAGGAATCTGCCCAAATCCCTTGCTGGCATTCTTTTTCTCACCCTGAAGATCCCCCATATCGATTTAATAGATCTTTCATAAAGGTGACTTATTTCAAAGGCTACAGCAACATTTATCTTTCATGAACTGCAAGAGAGACATTTCTCTGGAGAGGAGCTATATTGATTATTTATTAGAGTTTTATCCCAGTGGTGCCGAGGTAGTAGGAGACTACAAAGGGAGAATGAGGGCTTAGACACCCATTTGGAAAGTTTGAAAGGTAGCAACAACCTCCTCATAAATTCTCTTTGCTGATACAACAGCTGCATTAAATGGCACTGAGCTATCCAGGCAATTGTGTAACCGCTCCATCAACCAGGCCGGTGGCGCCACACAGGTGATACTAGCTATAGCAAGTACTCTATGCGTGGCCCCAGCAGCAACTAGGGGAGCCATTCCACATCACTCACATGTAGCCTCTTGTCTTCTCCCCCTGTGGAAGGTGTGTGACTCGCGTTAAACACACAGTCCGCTTTGCACATGCTGCACCCCACCTTGCCTGGCCTCTGAATTCTTCTTAAACGTGGAAATCCAGCTGTGGTGTCCCCTGCTGTGAAGTTTGCCCTTACCATGTGCTCTCTTGTCCCCCCACCTCTACATTCAACCCCCTAAGCTTCCCTCACTCTGCTTTTCCATCCCTTTGGTTTCCTTGAGCAGATCAGGCATGTTCCCAGCTCAGAATCTTGCTCTGCCTGTTTTCTCTACCAGTTTCTCTATCTTTCCCTTGTGTTCCTTCCCTGCACATCTGTTTGGCCCACCCCCTTGCCTCCTCATGTCCTCACTCAAATGTCACCTGCTTAGTGGGGGCTACACACCTCTTCCCATTTAAATCTCCAGCCTGCTCCCTCAGTACTCCTGATCCCTCTTCACCAGTCTGAGTCCCCCACGTCCGACATGACACTTATCATCTTCTACCATGTCCGGTAACCACCTTATTTGTCATGTTCACTCTGTCTAGCCACAATGAAAAGACAAGCTCAAGAAAAGTAAGGTCTTATTCTGTTTTGTTTGCCATTGTATCTTAAGGTCCTAGAACAGTGCCTGGAACATCATTGTCATGTAAAAATTATTTGCTGACTGAAATTTAAATAAAATGAAAGTTTAATCAGAGACTGCTCATGCATCATTGAAGATCAATCTCTCAACATCAAAGTTGAATGCAGATAGTAAATAAAGGCTGTCCTGTATTACCTGGATTCTTTGATGCTCACTTTGCCAAGGATGGCATGGTGCTGGAGTTCTAGTGGATAACAAGAATTGGGGCACATTCTTCAGGCTAAAATGTTGTCTCATGTATGTTTGCTGGATATCTTTTGACTTGATCAGGATAAAGGGTATACGTCTGGCCCACTTGTACCTACTCTGCTCCTAGCATTTTTCTAGGCACAGTGACAAGATGTGTTTGGGAACTGTTTGGTTAATGGTCTCATGCACGGTCAGCAACTGCGCATTTGTTGCATTCGCTTCTAAAACTTCCAGGGACTTTCCTCTAAACGAATAACAGCGTGTGATTCTCTGACTGGTTCTTGAAGTTGATTGGGTTATTTTCCATGAGATATGGGCAAAAATGGGAATAGCGGGTTATATTTTAAATGGTCTGTTGTCTGCCTATTCATTTTGCTTTTCTGTTTATCCCTGAAAGTCCTGTACCTGACAGCATAGTGGCTACTAACATAGGCTCTTGCAGCTTGGCAAGAAAAGCCATTTTCCACAGCCAATTTGTATCTAAATAAATAGATACTGACTATCTAACTCTCTATTCATAATACTGCATTTGTTTTGCAGGGTGTTTTTAGAGGTCATCCAAATTTTGTTTAAATGCAGCTGCTGCATAAACAATCCTTCAGAATGAAATTTTGAAACATTAAGCATGTTCAGATATGAGCCTTTGGGGGATAGGGTAGTCTTCATTAAGCTTTCAGAATTTGTTCTAGAACAAAGGGCTTTGAGGACACGGTCACAGAATTCAAATTCAGTATAACGAAGTGTTATTGTCATAGAAGTTTAAACTCTGATGCCCTGCCTGGTCATTGTTACCGCCCCACTTAGTTCCTTGGCTCCTCACCACCATTTCCACACAACTAGCTCACGGCAGCTTTGCTTGCCAACTCACATAATTCACAGTACCCACAGCCAAGACCCCACAGCCCTGCTAACACTCATTCTCCTGGATACATGACTATGCAAAAGGCTCCTCAGACACATGACTGCAGTACAGTCTAATGCACATGTGGGTAAACACACACTCTCCTATACACACATACCAGGTTTCCACACGCTGCAGTCCAGTCCAGTCTTCCCCACAGACACTCAAATACACAAGTTCTCTAGTACTTTAATCTCTCTTCTCTAAGAGAAATGGGCAGAGCAGCTTAGAGAAATACTAAAGAAAGTGAGACAATTGTGCACTTACTGTATTACTATCAAGGCACAGCAATTAACACGAAACTGCTCAGAATCTGATCAGTGCAGTAAGCATTTACTTAACTTAAAATGTCTATTAGTTAATGGTATTGGACTTTCTAAAAGTAACTTAATCTCTCTGAAGTAGTGATCAAAACTTTTTTCAGCAGCAAGTGACTTTAAGCCACAGACTACATTTAGATAGGAATAAAGAAAGCACAATAAGACTGAATTATCCTCAGAGCTACACAGAAAGAATTGTGATGTTTTGAAGAGAGTCTACCTTGAGCATTCAGTATAATACTGCTTGACACTTGTGTGTGAAATTACCTGAGGCCAGGGAAAGAACTATCCAAACAACACCAGAGATAATATTGCCAGAGCTGACAAAGAACCCTTGATAGTTCCTATTTTCAAATCCAGATGGAAAAACCTCAAGACTGACAGGGCATTGAGTAGAGTACTCAGAAGGGTCTTGCCTGGGGATTGGGAAATAATTGGCCCTACAGAAAACCTTGGTCTTGTCCTGCTTGACAAATCTTTAAAAGTAAGATCTGACAGGATCAAACTATTTCCAAGCAACTTAATTGCAACTAACAAGTGGCTCAAAAATATTTATAGGACATAAAAAATATCTAACATACAACAGAGTAAAATTGACAATAGCCGGCAACCAATAAAAATTTTCCAGGCATATAAAAAGCAGGAAATTATGACCCATATGGGAGAAAACTGGCAGATGTTCGAATCAGCAGAGACAATATTAAAAGAGTTATTTTAACTGTATTGCATATGTTCAGAAATAAAGTGGCTACATGGAACATATAAATTAGACCAAAATTGAACTGCTAAAGATGAAAAAAAGTCTAAAATAATCATATCCACTGGATTGGGAATAACAGAAATTAGAGAGTACAGAAGAAATGATCAATGAATTTGAAGACATAGGAATGGATGGTTTCCACCTTCTGTGGAATATAAACAGCAAAATAAACAGACACTGGCAAAATACATCAGGAATAAATCTTGGTCTTAGTGACAAATATACTGGTTACTACACGGAAGAGGGTAGTAGGAAGTGGGGGGCGGAAGCAGAGAAGGTGTAAGGAAATGAAACGCAGAGAAGAAAAGTGGATAAAAAAGAAATGAGCATTTGGCAAACTAAGGGACAACTTCAAGCATGTAATTTGGACTTCTTGTTGGGGGGGGGGGTAGTCCGAAAAATATTTGAAGAAATAATGCTAAAACTTTCCAAAGTCGATAAAAATTATAAGCCCAACAATCTTAATGAACCCCAGGGAAAAGAGACATAAAGAAAATGAGTCCAAGGCAAATTATAATTAGATTGCTCAAAATCAATAGTAAAAAGAAAATCTTAAAATCAACTGGAAGAAACATCCACATTATATGTAGCATAACAAAGTTAGCAATGGCAGATGGATTCACTCTGTAAGCAAAGTGAAAAAGAAGACAGTGGAGCAATATTTTAAATTACTGGAAAAAAGTAACTTGTAAATCTTGAAATCTATATCCAGCAAAAATATTTTAATGATTAAGTCCAAATGTATTTTCAGATATACCAAAGAAGAATATTTTATCACCAACATACCTAGACTACAAGAAATGTGAAAGGAAATATTTCAAGAAAAAAAGAACATGATACAAGATGGAAATAGCGACCTACACAAAGGAAGAGCAGTAAAAGTGGTAACTTCATGGTTTTTAGCTTCTTCTGTGAAGCTTTGATTACAAGCAACAAACCAGAACTTGTCTCTAAGAAACAAACACAGATTCAGCGCTTAATACAAATGAATGTATCAGATTCTCCAAACTACTGCTGCTTCACATAATAGACCCTTTTGGTCCACCTCTTGGACAACTTTCAGTTTATACTAGAGCGTTGAGTAGAGGTTTCCATGCACACTGCTGACCTAGGACCCAGAGAAACAAGAACTGTCACAAAGGACTCAGTAAACTGTTGAGGGATATTTAATTGTGACTATTGGTTTGGAATATGGGTAGCATTGTTTCTGTGTGATTGCTTAAAAGGTAAGCGTTAACACTGAGAATCTCCATTCCTTCTTTGTTATATATAATTGACTATCTTTGTGTCTATTTTAAGGTGTACGACGTGATGATGCGACACACACATATTATGAAATGATTACTACTGTAGGGGCAGTTAACACCTGCATCGTCCCACATAATTGCCCCCTTTTTGGTGGTGAGAACATTTAGGATTTACTCTCAGCAACTTTCAAGTGCATAATATGGCATTGTTAAGTATAATCACTGCGCTGTATATCATAACCTCAGGAGCTATTCACCTTATCACTGACGATCGATCCCCTTTGACTGCTGTCTCCGTTTTCCTTCCCCCTAGCTCCCAGCTCCTCCTAACTACCACTCTACTGTCTATGAGTTTAGTTCTTTTAGATTCTACACGTTTGGGGTCATGCAGGATTTGTGTTTCTCTGTCTGATTTCGTTCACTTGGCATAACGCTGTCACGGTCCATCCTTGTTGTTTGTTACACATGGCAGGATTTCCTTTCTCATGGCTGAGGAATAATCCACTGCATATACACGCCACATCTTTACCCACACAGACGTGGACAGACGCTTAGGTTGAGAGGTGTAAAGCCCGAGAGGTGCCCGTGATGCAGCCGGGGGATCTGTGGTCGGGGTGTCCCAGGGACTTGTGAGCGGGCTTCTTGATGGAGGCAGTGAGGCAGTTAGTAGGGTCCTTCTCCCTTTAACACCTCCCCAGGCTTCCATACGCTGCTCCCTTAGCCACGCCCCGGCCCGCCCTTCGGTTTACTGTAGATGGGGAGAGAGATTGCGAAAAGGCAGGGGAGCAGGTGCTCACGCACAGCCTCTCACCTACCCCTGCAGGAGAAGTGGTGGAAATGATCTTTCCCCTGAGCTGTGCCACGTAGGGGGACGGTTGACATGAGTCAAATAGAACTGAGCCTCTTACCCACTCCAATGAATTCAAACCCCTTTTTTTTTTTCTTTTAGCTCCAGCGGTTTGCTGGAACTTTACCTCCGAAACGTGGACTTCCGCAGAGAACGTCCGGTCTGGGGTGATTGCCTAAGGCAGTGTTCTCCAGGGCTCTGGAGCGTGGCTGAGAGAGGTGGGAGCCGAATAACCGGCCACTGCAGGCGCCACAACCAGGAATATCATCTGCCGGTTCCCTGAGGAATGGGTGAATGAGGCTTCTCCCAGGCCCTCTCCCACAGCACCAACAAAGGTACGTGGGATTTGTCTGTGAGCAGTTTGTCTGTGAAGAAGCGCCACATTGTTACAGTCGAGGTGAGCTAGAACGAGCGACATCTTACTCAGTCCGGTTTCTGACATGGCTCTAGAGTCTCTGCTAAGTCAGATGTATCCTTCAGGCGTAGCTCCCAGGCAGGGATGCACTGTCCAGGGTGTTCCTCAGGTTTAAAGAAACCAAATGTCCGCATAGATTTGCTTCACCTGGGATTCTTCTTATTTCTCTCTGAAAATCACCACAGTCCCTTGCTGTCTGAGCCAAGAATCCCAGGGGGTGGGAGAGAGAAGAAGATAAGCTAGAAAGGTACTGAGTCTTGTTTTGCCTCCTGCTTCCACGGGTCAGTGAGAAGCAGCTGGATACTCTGCTTCATCTACCAGTAGAATTGCTATATTCTTCCCAACACATACCCTTCCCAGGTTGTTCATCTGATCGGCGTGCGCAACGCTCTCTACTGCTAGCCTTGCATAATGTCAAGTAAGTAAAACCATACACAACAGGGGAGTTTGGGAACTTTTATTTCTTCCGAAAACTAGGGATCATGTAGCGTGCTGAGAAGAGTTGAAGGAGAAAGACAAACAGGGAGCCGTGTCACGTGGTTACCTATGTTTGGTGAGAGTTGGTCTATAAGTTCATTACATAAAATGAGCGTTTTTCTTTCCATGCTCTCCAGGAGCAATTTATCAAGAGGGACTGTAAGAGGAGTGTGAGTGGTGACATCCTTGATGGCACCCCGTGTGCAGCAACATATATGATTCTGAGGAAGTTCAAGAGCAATGATACTTTATGATTCCATCACCAGTTATGGCTAAATATGCCAGCAAAAGATTTGCCTTTCTCAAGAATGATGTGCCTCGAAGGGTGTGTGTGTGTGTGTATATGTGTGTATGTATATATACATATACAATATAGCAGTCAGTCAACAACTAACCAATAATTATGCTAAATAGGGCTGAGATTAGGGGATCACCAGGTGCTGTGATGAATATACATCCAAGTGTATAATTAATGACGTGGTCAAAATATAGATTTATTTCTTGCTCATTAAAAAGTGCAAACACCATGCTCACACTAGGCCTCCTTGGTCTCTATGAGAATCTTCCTTCAAATCAGCTGGTAGGGTTGAAGAGCATGAACACACTTGAGAAATCCTAATGCATCGGGAATGTACATACACATGTCATTTCCTCCCATGTTCCATCAACTTGATTTAATCTATATAACCACCGCTGACGCGAGCGTGGCTGGGAAATGCCATCAACTGTGAT
This sequence comes from Talpa occidentalis, assembly GCF_014898055.3. NCBI lineage: Eukaryota > Metazoa > Chordata > Mammalia > Eulipotyphla > Talpidae > Talpa > Talpa occidentalis. The sequence continues at coordinate 4,410,722 of NW_023601543.1, forward strand.
GTGACTTGCTAGCAATGTTTACCCTTGTGTTTCAAATATTCGTTTGTATCCTTCTCACACATAGCACACATTGGAAAACTCTCTGTGGGAGACTCCCCAACATCTCACAAGCCACTGGGTGTAGCAGCATCTGATCTTGCGGTGGCTCTTTATGTTTGTTCTGACTACCCGTGACCTAAAAAAAGACAAACTGGACTATCAGGATCTCTACCTCACTGTACCCAATATGGAAATCTTTCAAAATAAGAAACCCATTCAGAGAGGAAACTAGGAGACACAGACCAATCACGGATTCAGAGCAGAGACAGAATGTGCTGGGTAGATAGTATGAGATTTCCATGCATGGCACTGAGGGCAGTTCTGTGTTAAACCCCCAATTCTGCCTGTGGGGGGAATTCCTTCTTTCTATTATTCTCAGTGGCTCCTGGCTGCACATTGTGAGATGTTCTTTGTTGTTCATTCTTCTCCATTGCCACATTTAAAGTGGGTGAGAAAGAAATAAAAAAAAAAAACCCTGACAGCTGACAGCTGGTAGCCGGCCTGGCAACTAAATTTAGGCCATGGCGTTCTCTGCTGAAATAAACAATTTCATGCAATATCAACAATATTTGAAAAGACATTCCCTGATGAACTTGATGAAACACAAGAAATAAACAAGACCACTCAATAATCATGACTATGCATAGGCCAAAAGCAAGAATAGTGCTCAACCGCAAACAATAAGCAAACACCTCCCGTTCCTGGCAATCGAACTTTCCTCTTCAGAACTCTTCGGTGGCTTCCTACCACCCTTATACTACAACTCAAGTTCCTTACCATGACCTTCAAGGTGCTTCATCACCTGGCTGCAGCTCACCACACCAATTTTATCTCCTCATACTCTTTTTGTGCCCTTCACTCAGGCAACAATGGCCACCCAGTTCTTTGAAATGTGGGCATCCTCATTCTCATCTGTGAACCTTTACGCATTGCTGACTTTTCCTCCCAGAACACCCTTTACTTCAACTCCTTTCTTTTTCTTGACTACCAGTTCCTTTGAGGAGCTTGGTTTAATAGCTGTTTGTCTCTTAAACTAGCGTCCCCATAGAAAATTATAATAACCTTGAATGAACAGTTAGGAATTGGAGAAGGAGGGGGAATAACTAATGTCTATAATTCAGGAATGACAATTTTATTATCCTGAACACAGAAAGAACAATTTTATTACCTACAAAATTTAACAGTACTTGAACATATATCTTATCCTACAGGAAAAAAGTGACTTGGCTCATGGATAGATAATTTAAAATGATAGAAAATCACATCTGAGGAATTCCTCTGATTGCAGATCAGTGCCATATGCAAGACACATTTATGTTTTCTGCCAGTAAGAAGATCTTTGTACAATATCCTAAGATACTGTGGTTCAGAGGTGGTTCAGAAGATAACAATCTTCCACAACTCCGTGGAGTTGGTGTTGACCATTGAGCGCAGGAGGTGTAAGGTAGCAGGTTGATTGTGGAGCCATTTTGTAGAGGAGCCATGATCAACCAGCATTTTCACAGGGGGAGGCATCAGACACAGGTGATATTGAAGATGTTTGTGTGCCCTGCCAACGAAGATGAGAACCCAAGGCAAAGCCGGAATTCATACCCAGGTAGATGATGGCATATCAGTAGCCAGGTCCCGAGAGGGTACATAGGAGCCAGTTTATTGGGATGACCATTCATGCTGCATCTTGTGGTAGAGAGAAACCTTGAAGTCCCTGGCCTGGTTTCTGGGTCTTGCCCTTTAGCTTTCTAAGAGGAAAAGACCCTGGCCTAACCCTGCGTGATTGCTGGGTATTTGGACCACACCCGGTGTTAGTGGATGAAGTTGATCTCATTCTGCCGTTGAGATGCTGCTGTGTTTTCCTGGTCTTCTGTGGATTGTTCCTGAATGTATCACTCATCAAGGTGGGCATGACTTTCATTAAATTCTGTCAAGCATTAAAATAGATTGTTGCTAAGCTTCGGGGATGGAATACACAGCATGGTGACTATAGTTAACTGTGTTGTCTACTTGAAATTTGCTAAGAGTAGATCTTAAGTGTTTTCACCACACACAAAAAAAAAGGTAATTATGTAACATGATGGATGTGTTAATGTACTTAATTGTAGTAATCATTTCACAATGTACCCATGTATCAAATCATCACATTGTACTCTTTAAATATATAGAATTTTAATACCTCAGTAAAACTGGGAAAGATACTGTTTGTATTTTGCTTTTAAACTGACAGTAATGGCTCCCACTATTATGTAACTAAGTGCTACTTTTATTTTTTTATAGAGGTACAGTTAACATATAATACCATATTGGTTTCAGGTGTATAGCAAAATGATTGGATATTTGTACCTTGCAAAATGATCACAGGTATGGTTAACAGCCATCTTCATACATAGTTACAAACTCATTTTTGCTTGTGATGAGAACTTTGAAGAATTACTTTGAAGATTTACTTTCAAATATGCAATCCAGCATTATCATTTATAGTCGCCATACTGTACATTCCATCCCCGAGACTTTATTTTGTAACTGGGAGTTACTACCTTTGATTCCCTTCAACCATTTATCCCACCCCAGGTCCCCAGTTCTGATAAGTGCCAATATCTTCTCTGTATCCGTCAGGTTTTGAGTTAATGTTTGTATTACACACGTAAGTAAGATCATCCAGTATTTGTGTTTCTCCATCTGACTTATTTCACTTAGCATCATAGCCTCAAGTTCCATCCATGTTGTCACAAATGTTCTTTTTTATGACTGAATAATATTCCATTGGGGTAAGAAATGAACTTCCTTACCCATTCATCAATTGATGGGTATGTGGGGGTCCGTATCTTTACCATTATGAATAACACTGCAATAAACATGAGCAAGAAGTGTATCTGTCTTTCAAGTTAGTGATTTTGTTTCCTTCAGATAAATACCTAGAAGTAGGATTGCTGTATCAAATGGTAGTTCTAGTTTTAATTTTTTGATGAGCTGCCACACTATTTTCTATAGTGACTATTACATGCCCAACAATAGTGCAGAGTGGGAAATTGCAAGTTGGCTATGGGAAGGATTGTGGTGAAGACTCCGACTATTGTTGACAAAATGAACCACTTGTTGTCCTGCTGACATCTAATGATCTAGCATCCAGTCTCTATCTTAATTGCTGTGGTTTATGTTACAATTCAAACAATTTTACTATTTATGTGTGTGTTGCAGTCCTAATGCCTTGCATACTTTTGATGACTCTTCTTCCTTTTCCTCTGAAGACTTCAACATTCATAAATATACATTAAGTTGCTAAAGTAGAAAACTGCTAAAGACAGCATTTAATCTCTTAAAATTTGCTGATGAAAATGCTCCCTTCTAAGGACTTTCTCTTTTAAGATCCTAGGGTGAGTGAAAGTGTTTTCTAGAATGGTCTATTTCTGCGTCAATAATTGCCTCACAGGCCTTCCATAGTTCTAGTTTTCAACAATAGGTTAACAAGCTTGGTCACTTCTTGTTTCAGACGTGAGAGAGACTCCTCTTTGAGCTCACATGTGGTGACCACCTTTTATCTTTTTGTTCCCTTGAGGAGAGCAGTTTCATTCACTTCTGCACACCAGAGGATCCTGAATGAATGCACTCTTGTCATTTTGAAAAAGCCATGGTCATTTTGAAGCATCTCTATTTTCTTTGCCTTGCTCAGGACAGGGACAAAAGTGATTATGGTGTAAAATTGTAACAAAACTTAAATAGAGAACCAAAAGGAAATTAAGAAATAACAAGACAAAGAAGCAGAATGGTCAGAAGTTCTACAGTAAGAGGAGATGACTGCAAGACGCCTTACTAGGGAAAATGGAAGATATTTGCTGTTAATATTTTTCAGACAAATTTTCCACTAGTACCATCATGCACTTCCTACATCTGCACTTAATGTTGCTCTATTGAGGAGTGAGTCCACTGAAGCTCTCTTCCCACATCCAGGACCTTTCAGGCTTTCCAACACAGCATTACCATAGAGGACTGATGCGGAAGGCTGGCTAAATGTTTAGGTTCTTACATCAGTCTGGCGTCTAATGTCCCAGCTCTGCCACATACTTGTAAGGTGACCATGAAAAAGTCCTATACCTGTCTGAACCTCAGGTTTAATATGTGTAAATTGAAGACTACAAACTTCTCAAACTTGCTGTAGACATTAGATTATATAATCCATGTAAATGACCCCACATCATAAATCTATGCATTGTCCTTAATGATTACTATTGCACCATTTTCTGCTTCTGCCCATCCCAGAAAGCTAATAAGTGGATTTTAGGGAGGATCCCTATGGTTAGCCATATAGTTTCCTCTGCTTTGTGGTCTTCTTACCCTTTTGCCATTGAAGGTCTGTCTTCTAGACCCAGTTATACCTCATGCCTCCTTTATCCTCTTAGCTCTTAAATTATGCTTTCATCTGATGCTCCAAATTAATTCTTGATGGTATCATTCATCCAGTATCTAACTGGCAGTATCTGCATTCTAAGTGACTATCTTACACTGCTTGCCTGGAGCCATAATTAAATCTTAAGAACCTTGAGGGCAGGAACCACATCATATTTCATTTTGCAGACCAGATTCCTGGTATGATATAATTCTTTCCAGATGCTCTGTAGTGGTTTTAGGTGGTAGCAATTGTGATATTGGTGAAGTTTAGGTTAACCTTACAAGTAGAGCACTGGTCTGCATATTTACACTGTATTGGGATAGAAGGCTGCTGTCAGCAGGCCTGGGTAAAATCCAGGATCCTGCCCTTCCTAGCTGATAAGACACTTCTGTTTGTAAGCCTCGGTGAGGAGAATGAGTTATAACCTTTAAAGTACTTAATGAAATACCCAGAACACAGGAAAACCAGAACAATTGATTATAAAATGGCAACCCCTTCTATCAGTGAGCTTAAAGAGACTACTCCTGGGTCCTCCCTGGTGGCATAGGGGGTTAAGCACCACACTATGAAGCAATTGCAGCCTCTGCAGCACGAGTTCAATCCCCAGCTGGCCGGGGGAAACCCACATGGCGCACAGACCCTTCCTGTCTCGCTCGCTGCTCCCCTCAGCAGTGTACTTCGGTCATTCTGCCTGTTCTGCTTCCCGCTCTGTCTCTGGTGAATCCTCTCACCCCCTGCTTCTCTGGCCTGCACCCCAGCTCTTGTATGCATAAATAAATAAATAAATCTTTTAAAAAAAGACTATTCCTCTTCCTCAGATTCTTCCTTCTTCTCTATTGCTACTATTGTTATAACTAACAGCACCTGAAGGGGGAGAGCTTATGCCTGTAAAACACAAGCAATGTTGTAAAGCAGTTACCTCAATAAAAAGACAACTTTTGTTGGTCATGCTTATGGCATCTCTGGTAACCATTCCCTCATTCTTTCATGCTCTCTGAACCTGATCTTCGACTTGACCAAGCAGTCCTGACACTGAGTCTTCACTTTCTTTAGGGTCTATCCCACATTCCCCATCGCATTACCCTTTCTGCTCAGCCTGGACCTCCAAGTCAACCACTTAACCTCGTTTCCTTTAGAATTCTCAACATACTATATCCTGCCAGCCTCCCACCCTGGGCTAATCTCATGGCATGACTGACTTCACTCCAGGGCAGGGCACCGGTCATGCTCAGCACACGGACAGTGGCAGTTGATGGCTCTAGACACTATTTGATACATAATCGCAGGCGAATTTTTAATACCAGGAAGATTTATCTTGATCATTCTCCTATGAAAGGAGCATCTACTTATCCTAACTTTTGCCACTCTCCTCAAAATTCTTTCTCAAATACTATTCTTTATACTGGTAGCCAGTAAAAAGCCAGCATCTTGTTTCCTTATATGTTTGTCATATCCTTGTATGTTCACCCTTTCGTCATCCCTAAGGTGTTAGAAGTTTCCAAATATTTAATGCTCTTACACATTTGTTTGACTAACCCCTACTAATTTTGCTTTGTGAACGTTCTTTGACTATTCTAGGAAGAATTGATGACTTTGTCCTTGTGCTTTCAGTATATTGTGAAATTCAGTTTTGTCATAATAAAAACAGTATGCAGGAGGTATGTTATTATCATCATTTTATGAATGATGGATGAAAGGCAAGGAGAGATTGAAAAAAAATATTACCCAAATCACACAGCCAGGATGCAACAAACACAGTTCTGTATGATTCCAAAGCACATGTTTTGGGTTTAAATGCTATCCCTCTTTCAGGAACAGAGATAATTGCATTTCCTCATTCCCTTCTGGTTGGGCATGGCCACGTGTCTGGTTCTGGACAATCAGTTGGGAATCAAACTGATGTGTGCTGCTTAGTGACCAGATCATTTCATTGCATTTTGTCACTTTCATAAGTCCCTTTCCTGCTGGAATGGCACAAGGAAAAATTCAAGATGATGGATTCTCCATTAACTGGACACCCTGAATTACTAAGAAGAGCACAGCTACACTATTGATAGATCATTATTGTTTTAAGCCATTGAAATGTGGGGTGGTTTATTACTGAAATATAGCCAAATCTATCTTGAGTTTTCCAATCATCATGACAACCCTACGAAGGAGGCACTATTTTTATCATAGTTCTATGAATGAAGAAGTTAAAGCATAGGAAGGTGAGCAATTTCCTTAAGACCACACAGCTAGGAGGGCTATGGGTGCTTTAGTGGTGGATGTGGTGTGGCGACACACACCTGAGGAGGTGTGAACCTGTACCGCTAAATCACATACAGTGTTAACTATAAACCAACATTACCATAATCAAAAATACAATAAAAATAAATCTTTAAAAAGAGATCAGACCTCTCCTGCCGCCCGCTGCTCCCCTCAGCAGTGTACTTCGGTCTTTCTGCCTGCTCTGCTCCCCGCTCTGGCTCTGGTGAATTCTCTCACCCTCCTGCACTTCTGACTGTACCCAGTGCATGTATGTATAAACAAACAAACAAACAAATAAATAAATAATACATGCCTCTTAAAAAAAAAAAAAAAGAGATCACACAGGTAGGAAGTAGTAGATTCAAAATTGAAGCGTAGGCAATTTAGTTCCAGGGAAAACTTTCTTAACTGCTACCTGTACTACTACTTATAACTCCATGTCCATCAGTAGGGGAGGTTATTTTTTCAGATGATTTATGTCTAGACTATGGTATACTATACATTTGTTAAAAACAATGGGCACTTTATAGGTATTAACATCAAAAAGCTCTTCAGAATACATTTTTCAGCTTGAAAAAGAACAGAACTGAATAGCAAAAAAGGCATTTATGCAAAAAACTATAATAATTAATTTATGTAAATTATATATATGAACATGTACACATATGAATATGGGCATGCATGTATATCTACATGTAGCATGTGCCTGTATATATACATACATGTCTGTATATGCTCACATGTATTATGTAATAAAAAGATAAGAAATATCATACATACAAAATAATGTGACCATTATGTGATCTGTGTGGTTTCAGTCCAAACCACTATTAATAGCTCAGCTCCAAAGTTTGCTTTTTCTTCCTGAAAAAGTCACCCTCAACCTAATTTCCAGACTGAGAACATTTTTAACTTTTGCCCTTTATTTGTATACTCTTCACATTTTAAATCATCTTTTTACAAAATCTCCTATTGATTCCTCTACTGAAAATATGATTATCCAGTGTGGTAGGCAGAATCATGAAGATGATGATCCTATGACATACTTGATCCCTTTTTATATAATCAAACAGTAATCTAGGAAGTACAGTAAAGTGATGTTACAAATGCAATTCAAGTCCCAAGTCAGTTTGCTTTATGATATGGAGATTTCCTGGGTGGGAATGACCCAACGTGTGAGTCCTTGAAAAGCAGATTGTCTTTTCTGTTTGGGAGCGGAAGAGGAAATCAGAGTTTTAAAGATGTGTAGGGCTCAAAGGAAGATGGAGGAAACCTCATGAGAAGCAATGTGGGTGCTTCTCAGAACAGAAGGGGAGTGCCTAGCTCACAGGAGAGAAGCAGTGAAGAGATAAGAATCTCGTATCTACTGTTACAAGTAACCAGATTTGGCCAGGGAGCTTGGGAGTGGATCATTCCCCAGAACCTCCAGATAAGGACCGATTTACTTGATTTTGGTCTTTTGTGAGACAGAGCAGAAAACCCAGCTCATTCATGCCCAGACTCAAACTACAGAAACTGTGAGATAGTGAGTGTATGTGTTATCTTAAGCCACTAAACGGTGGTGCTTTTTTACATAGCAATAGAAAACAAATACACCCAAGGGACCCAGGACAGCCTAATCAGAGCTTCTGCAAGTGCGGTGGAGGTGTTCTTTCCATCAGAAGTCACGCTCCTGCTCCCAAGCCCCTCGTTTCAGGCTCAGGCTCACTGTTCAGTGTATTCACCTTACTGGCAGAAAAGATCAATCATTTCTCCTAAATTCAAACCTTAGAACCTTGTTGATTTTTATTTTTTTAACGATTTAATTATTTATGCATACAGGAGCTGGGGTGCAGGCCAGAGACGCAGGGGGGCAAGAGGATTCACCAGAGACACAGCGGGGAGCAGAACAGACAGATCCACTGAAATACACTGCTGAGGGGAGCAGCGGGGGAGGCAGGAGAGGTCTGCTGCGCCATGTGGGTCACCTCCCTGGCCGCGGATCGAATCCGTGCTGCAGAGGCTGTGGACAGCTTCATACTGCTGAGTCTTAACCCCTTGCACCACCAGGGAGACCCCTTGTTGATTTTTATTTTGCATTATCCCTGCTGCTCAATTTTCATTTAATATATTGGATAGTATTTAAGCTTTAGGAATTTCTGTCAAATTCCTAATCAATCTTGAGAATAAAGGACAGCGTTTTGCATATTCAGTTGTTAAAATTGATTGAGACTGAGACCAAAATACTCTTCAGGGAACATCAGTGTCTAAAATTGATATGGAACTACAAAAGATGCTGAGTAGCCAAAGTAATCTTGAGAAGGAACCAAACTGAAAGCCTCATATGTCCTGATTTTAATGCTGATAATCCCCAAAGAAAATCCTGAATGCCATAATCCCAAATGTTAAATCATAAAAGGTCAAAATCCTGAATGTTAAAATTCTGAAAACCATAAAGAAATGAAAATGCAGGAGAAAAACACAACAGCTGTCTCCTGGCAAATTATTCAATTGTGTCCCACTTCTGCCCCTTTGCACATAGCATGATACTTACCTTCAAAAAAAAAAAAAGCCCCTCATTAGACAATAAATAGAAGTTGATAAACTCAACAAGTGCCTGAGCCAACTACACTTGTTGATATAGAGGCTCCTCCAGTGTTACAAAGCACAGTAAGTAGTGATCTATTACTGGTTAAGGATTTGACTGTCAAAGAAGATAAACTTCTTATATTTACCACAAAGTCTAACATAGAAAAACCAGTGCATGCTTCACTTGGAATAATGGGAAGCACTTTCAAAACTATCCCCACTGTTTTTTATCAACCATACACAATTCATGCCCTTATGAAATTTGAAAATCCTGCCACTTAATCTGCTCATTTATGTATCAATGACTGAAAAAAACAGAGCACTTTATAAATGCTTATTTGAAAATGTGGTAAACTTTGTATTGATACAAGGAAATAGATTTCCATGGGATCCCCAAACCGTAAGGACAGATTTGGAGTTAGGTGTGATCAAGGCTTCTAATTGTGAATTTCAAGATATAAGCAATAAAGCTTGTCTTTTTCACTTAGTCCAGTGTATTTGGTGGAAATTTGAGATGAGTAAACCAGTCATGCGATGCAGTAATGGCAAAAACTTCAGTTTTAAAATATATCATTTTCTGCAATAGCATTCCTTCCAGCTCATGAAATTCCAGAAACTTCTGATAAATTAAAGCCTGTCAGAAAAAGCCAGAGAAGTTACTGATTAGTTCAAAAATAATTATGTGCATGGCAGGATAAGAAGACGCTTTACACAATGATATTGCTGTTCAATCACCAGCATTGTTTCTCCCAAATTTCTGGTTGCATATGAATGCATGTGGAGTGGATTTCTGTGTACCCAGAATGATCTCTTAGGATGGGGTAATTTTCTTAATCTATCTTCAAGTTACCATCATTATTGGCTACCTCATGTCTGCTGTCCAAGCCAGCTAATAACATTTTCATTTAAGTTATTGTGCTGTCAAAATCTAACATTCCCATTTGTTCATTTTTATAGTTTCCATCCTTCTGTTGTTATTCCCAACATTTAACTAATCATTGATATATTATCTTTAGATAGTTAGGCATGTTTTCCTTCAATTCTTTGGGCATAATTATGATAACTGTTCTGAGGGCATTGCTAAACTCACCTCTCCATGCAGCTTATTTATATTGAGTCTTTTTCTCCCGAGGATGGGCATTTTTCTTTTTTTTTTTTTTTGCATGGTCGAGTAGTTTTTGGTTGAAAACAGGTTATTTTCTATATGCGGCGTCTCTGGCTTCTATTGTATGTTTTCTAGTTTTAAAAATTCATTTGTTTGTTTTTGTTTTTGTAACTTGCCTGGACTACTGTGGAGGCTGTCTCCTGCACCTGTGCAGTCTCCAGCTCAGCTAAGTTTTATTTTTTCTTTAAAAAAAATTCTTATTTATACTTTTTAGTCTGGCTTCACAGGGATCGCACCTGTGCCTGCACAGGGTAGTCATCAGCGACTGACTTGGAAAAAGTTTGTGTGCAGACACCTTGAGCCCATCAGTCCTCCATCCTTTTGCATACTGAGTTGGATCATTTTGGGAATGTGTTCAAAGTTGCATCCAATTCTCAAGATTCCCTTGGCACTTCCTCTCTTTCTTAGGTCTGTGTTCTCTTTTGATTTAAATTTTCTATAGAACTTTCCTTATTTATGAATGTCCACTTGTTTGAGCACCATTTGCTGCATAGACTATCTTTCTTCTGCTGTCTTTGTGCCTCCGTTGAAAATCAATTGGTGGTAAATGTGTGGGTCTGTTTTGGGATTCTCTCTTCTGGTCTATTGAAGCATAAATATGTCTTTACACCAGTAACACACTCTGTTGATTTATATTACTACAGCTTTAAAATAACCTTCAAATTAAGCAGTCTAAGTTCTCCAACTTTTTATTTTTCAAAATTATTTTGGCAATTAGAGTTCCATTGCATGTACATATGCATTTTAGAATATGTTTATTCATTTCTACTAAAAAACAACTGCTGTAATTTTGATTGAAGTTACATTAAACTTAAGGATCAAATTAAGGTAATTGACACTTTAACAATACTGACTTTTCTAATCCATAAACATATTAGTCCATTTAGTTATATCTCTAGTTTGAGAAAATTGTGCAGTTTGCAGTATATAAGTCTTGCACAGTTTTCATTAGATGTATCCTTCATTAATTAATATTTTTATTATATATTAAATCGTATTTTTAACATTTTTAATCTATTGATTGTGTGTGGTATGTTTTAATTGATAGTCTGTTATATGTTCCAATCATACTTGCTTTCTTTATTTTTTTTTCTTGTATCATTTTACTAGCAAGCGCCATTATCTCAATTATCTCAATGATGAGAACAGCCCTCCTTGTCATGTCCTGGATATTAGCAGGAAGATATTTGGTCTTGCACCACTAAGTAATATATTTGTTATATGTTTTTGATAGATTCTGTTTATCAGGTTAGGACATTTCCTTCTATATCTATTTTACTGAGAATTTTTTTAAACTGGAAAGTATGTTGGATTTTCTTTTTTTCTGTGGCTTCTCCCCCTTCTGCTCACATTGGACTTAATTTATTCTCTATTTCATTCTCGCCGTCCACTCCACTCCCAAATTTATTCAGATAGAATTGACATGTTATATTTTATTCATTTCAGGTGTATTTCTAGTTTCTTAATGTGGTCGTTAACATCCTTGATCTGAAACTTTTCATCATTTTCTAATATATGCACTTAGAACTATAAATATCCCCAACATATTGCTTTAGCATAATCCCCCAGATTTTGATGGACAGTGTTCTAATTTTCATTCACTTAAAAGTAAATCTTTGGTTTTCCCTTGGCTTCTTTGTTCCATGTATTATTTAGAAATTTTTCTGATTGTTTTCCAAATACTTGGAAGATTTTGAGAAAATTTTTGTTATTGATCTCTAATTGTATTCCATTTTGGTCAAAGAATATATATTATGTGTGACTTGAATCTATTTAATTCTATTGAGGCCTATTTTATGGCCCAGAATGTGATCTGTGTTGATGAATATCTGTTGTGCACTGAGGAGAATATGAATTCTGTTCTTGGATTGGCTGTTCTATAAATATCAATTAGGCAATTACATGGGCCTGCCCTTCAAATTTCCTATATTCTCATTTTTCTTTTATTTACTTTCTGTTTAATTTTGTCTTTTTCTGATGTCCCAATTCAGAATATTGGGAATTTTGAATTGTTGATTTTAAACTTCCTTTTTCTCTAATGAAGGGGTTACTGCTCTACATTTTTATATAAATACCGCTTTAGCGCCTACTACACATTTTGGGTTCTTTGGTTTGCATTTTCATTTAGTTCAAAATAATTCATGACTTAACGATTCTTATTTAGACCATGAATTATTTAGTGTCACATTGTTTAATATATAAATATTTGCTGATTTCCTAGATTTTTTTCTGTTGCTGAGCTCTAATTTAATTTTGTCTTGGTCAGAATCTATAAACCAGAGACACACTGGGGGGGTCTGTGAGGAGGGAGCAGGATCAAAACAAGGGGGGTGGGAATTGTACAGGGACTATAACCAAGATGAAAATGCATACATTGTGCAAAAATGAAAAATGATGTAAAAAATATATAAAATGAAAAAAGAAATAAAAAAGAAAATATGTGATTGCTTTCCTTTTTTAATGGTGTAAGATGTGATTATCAAATAAGTTAATTAAGTTACTAACTTGTTCAAATCTTATATATAATCACTGACTTTCTAGCACCTTATTCTCTTGATAAGAGAGGAGTCTTTCAATGTCCAACTTTAATTTGTGGTCTTCTATTTTCCCTTACGGTTTGCAAAGTTTTGGCTTCCTATGATTTTTTTTCGAAAATTCTATTGACTCGCCATTTGTTCAAAAAATATAAAAGTTTGGGTGTAGAGCTTCACACCTCCATATGAGTCACTTGCCCTCCACCGAAGCTCCAATGCCAGCTCACTATCACCTTACTCACTCTGCCCTCCCTCCCTCACTGGTAACTGTGATGGTTTTCACAGAGTCTAAGAGTCTAAGTCTTATTTTTGTTGTGTTTTCCCAGTTTGTTTGCTGAGGTTGTTACATGCCACAAATGATAGGAACCATATGGTAGTTGTCTTTTGTTTTCTGACTTGTTTCACTGAGCATAATTACCTCACCATCCATCCATATTGTCCCAAAATAGTCCATCTTTTTCAGCTACTATTTCATCTTTTCTAACAGCTGAGTAGTAGTCCAGTGAGTATATATTGCACAATTTCTTTACTCAGTCATCTGGTAATGAACATTTAGTTGATTCCATGTTTTAGCTATTGTGCATAGCGCTGCTGTGTGCATAAATCTCTTCATATCAGTGTTTCCGTATTCTTTGGACAAATACTTAGGAGTGGTTTAATCAGTGTACACACTGGGCTATTATATATTTTTTTGAAGTTGACCCCTTTATCATTATTGAATGACTCGTATTATCTTTTTTTATTTCTTCGGTAGGATATTATTTTTGTTTTCCCCAGCTTTCCTTTGATTAGTGTTAGCATGGTATATTTCCCTCTTCAATTTACTTGTACTCGATGCCTTTTTTAAAAAACAAGAGTGATTTTTTGTTGACAGCATATAATTGGGTTTTGCTTTTGTATCAAATATTACAATGCCTTTTATTTACAGTGTTGTGCCATTTGTATGTAATGTGATTGTTAATATGGTTTCTATTTGTTTTCTGTGTTCCATCGGTGTTTTGCTTCAATTTTTACTTTTTTCCTGTTTTGTTTTAGATTGAATTTTGGTATTAGCGAATATTATCTACTTTTTTGACCTGTTAGCTATACTTTTTATTCAAGATTTCCAAAATACAGCTTTATCAAATGCTGACTTCAAATAACATACCATTTCTTTTATAGTGTAGAAAAGTTATAATAGTATACTTTCATTTCATTCCTTTTAGCCTTTGTGTTATCATACATTTGACTTCTTACAATCCTGTAATATATTATTACTAAATTAACATCAAAATAGATGTTAATGACTGATACTCACTGTGTGAACAAGAGACAGTAGGAGGACATTTTGCAAAGGTCACCCCTTCTTTTGTGTAAAGGTTGGAAAAGAGAAAATGTATAACATATTGATAGACAGGCAAGATCCAATTTTCCCCAAAGGACAGTCTCATTCCTGTTGAAAATAGAATCTCGAGGAATAAAGAATTTACAACAAAATCTTTGCTATCTGGTAAAGAACAAGAGAATGTGGAATTATTAGGATTCTAATGCAACTTAGTGAATCAATAACCTCATATTTACAAAGAAAATAATGACCAAAATGAAATGATTTAGCCCTGGAGGAGGAAGTGAAATGCACTTTGCCTCTTCTTTCAATAGAAACAATTTTGGGACTGTTAACTAAAGGAAATAGGTCTAGTTACAGGATTTGCCACAGTTATGTCTTTTTAAGTTATTGGCTCATTTTCTTCCTGAAAAATTAAAATATTCTCCATGGTTAAAGAGAAATATAGTACTATGCCATAAACAGAAAATGCTAGAATAATGATTTCACTAATGTAAAACAAATTTATCACAGTGGAAAGTTTGTCGCACTAACTAGTGTATGTATTTGAGTATAAGTTTATTTTAGGATTGTTTTCACAATAATGCTGTAACAACAATTTCAGGTAAAATTATTTGTAACAGAGTTAGGCTTTTTGCCTCTTCTTGCAGCAATAACTGTAAACTTCTTATCAAGGATAATTTAGGCTAATGTAGTTTTATACTTTAACTTACAACTATAAGTGTAAAATGAAGGTAAGTGAAGGAAGATACAGAGAAACAGAATGTGTGTTTAGTTTATGAAATACCAGGGCCAATTTTTTTTATCTTGAGTTTCTTTAGAAGATAATGATACCCTAAACTGGGCTTTGCCCCTAAGCCAAAATTGCATCATTAATCATAAATCATTGCATCATTTATGATTCTCAGGTGTGTGTTTCAAATGCTATTATTTTTGTGTCTGAAGTTGTATAAAAGGGAAATAATCCAAATGGGGTCGTGGCTTTTTTATTGTGGTAACAATGGTTTACAACAATGTATCTGATTTAGCGGTGTGGGATCACACCCATCAGTGTCTGTCACCACACCACACCCATCACCAGGGTGCCCAGAGCCCTCGCCATAGGAACCCATGGTATTTTTCAACAATTGATGAGCCCTCTAGTGGTGGCAACAATGATCCATTGTGCCTTCTGATCTTAATTTCTTTCTTTTATTGCAACATCCTGAGGGGGATGTCATTTTCTTTACTGGGTTTCAACATTGTTATGAATTAGATGGATTAGAACGTACTCAGTTTCCTGCTCATTGGTGGATAGTGCTCCTTTTTAACTTATTTATGCATACATTTATTTATTTGTCAGTCCTGTACATTTGTATATAACTTTGGGGTTATATTTTTCCTGCTCCATGTAATAAATGAAACTTATCTGAACATTGAAAAAATACGACAGGGCCTCCCCAGTGGTACAGTGAGTTGAGCTCAGTACTGTGAGGCTGTCCGCAGTCTTCGCAGCACTGGATTGGTTCCCGGCCGGCCAGGGAGATTCCCACATGGCGCAGCAGACCTCTCCTGTCTGGCCCGCTGCTCCCCTCAGCAGTGTGTTTCGGTCCTTCTGCCTGTTCTGCTCCCTGCTCTGTCTCTGGTGGATTCTCTCACCCTCCTGTGCCTCTGGCCTGTACCCCAGTGCTTGGGTAAATAAATAAATATTTTTAAAATTTTTTTAAAAATTTTAAAAAATACAACAAACTCACAGCCAATATCATAATCTATGGTGAAAAACGAAGTCATGTCCCCTCAGGTCAGGTGCAAGACACAGATGTCTGATGTCACCACTACTGTTCAACATAACTAAGAAAGTCTTCTTAGCTTCTATGGGATTATCATATTCACCTGGTTTTCAAAAGATTTTGGCCTTTCAACAAAGGACTCAGATACAGTGAACGGGAAAATAAGCAAAACAAACACACAACTAAGACAATTTTATGTAACTGAAGGCTGCGTTTGGCTCGTCATGCAGAAAAGTGGCAGGGGACATTCTGTTCGGTGCCTGAGTTATGCCATGCAGTGCTGAGAACAACCTTCTTAGGCAGATAATTGTCTCTACTTTTCATTTTAAAAAACGAGGGCAAAGGCCTTATAAATAACATAACAAAAGTGTTTCTAAAGGGAACTAAAATACTAGAGTTGAGGTACAGAGGCTTCTGATGATATATTCTTCTATAAGAATAAATATTGCTGAATCTCAGCTAATACAGCATTAGCTTATTTCTTAGATTGCCTGCAATATCAGTCATGCCAGTTTTTATGTCTTAGACAAAAGCAATACAACTTACTATAAAACATTTGGAGATAGAGAAATTTTTGAAGAAAAAAGCTACAAGTCATCCGAATTCCTGCTTCCTGTAAATTGTGACTGAACATTTTATGTTTTTTTTCCTAGGCATTTTTCTTTTCTAATTGCATTTCTCTGTATGTGCATGGCTAGACTCACCAGCAACGGCAGTCAGCATTTCTTTTTATACATGACCGGGCGACTAGACAACCAGAACCATCTTCCTGTGGCAAAACAACTAAAAATAGTAGATAAAATATTTTTGGAAAACATTCTAAATTGCATCACTGCAATCACTAGAAAATTAAGCAAAATCCTTAGGGGAGAGAAAGGAAGTGAACTTGGGAATTCGGAGAGATAACTGAGCACTGAAGCTAATCTTACCGGGGTGGGGCGAGGGGGAGCATCTGTCAAACCCTAGGCCTTTGCACTCCTCTTTGATGGCTACGTTCACGCAGGGGTAGACCATGCATTCCAGGGTGCCTGGGAGAGACCTTGTTATT